>NC_051222.1:28710193-28836072 GCF_015220715.1 Pygocentrus nattereri | reverse complement strand
ATCCTGGACAGAGGTTTTCTTAAAAGGTGTCATCTGACCTTTGACATGTCCTTTGATTCTCTCTGTGAAGTTGCAAAAGATAAGATGAACCAGAATCACATCAACTGGCTAAACTGTTTTCTTATGTAAATGTCCAGTTAATTCTATTACGCTCTACATTCCTGCCTGTGATTTGGCTCTGTGGGCAGGTTTGGCCACCAAAGTCTTTGAGTCCTGTGACACATTTGATGAAGGTTCAGCTGATCTTCTTTCCTTCTCAGGTTGCTTCATCACTCTAAAGAATATCTTCAGTCTCTCCTTAATTCTCTGGATCATATAGTTCATGATGGAGAAAACTCCAGAGTGTTCAGTTTCCTTCTTTTTTGAAGAGTGGCTGGTTGATGACAACATGTCCATGTTGCTTTCAGTAGTGCTGACAATGTCTCTAGATGAGTGACGAGTAGATTATGTTGAAGTAGATCAGTTGGGAACACTGCCTTAGTCATTGCCTCTAACATAGAGTCCAGATCCGTCTGACTGGCCAGGCTACTGGGCATCTCAGGGGAGCTGCTGTTCCTTTCCCCAAGCTCCAGCATGGCAAAGTAACACCTGACTTACAGCCCGGTGGCCTTTACCCAGAGATCTTCATACGACAGCTGAGTTTTGTGTTTCTTCTTATGCCTAGAGAGACGTCTCCATGAGCTTTTCAGCAGCAGTGATGAATAGATCACAGGTTTCACCATCTGCTCTCCCAGCACTGCTGCTATCCAGAACATCAAGCACCACCATGATCACCTTCTTTGTAAGAGCTTCAGTGTGTAGTCTGTCTTTGCCTTGTTCCTCTCTCAAATCAGGAGTGTCCTCGTGGTGGGAAGGCTGAGCTTTTGTTTCCAGAATGTTTAATATCTCTTTGGCCACAAGGCTGCATGTTGTCTTCCAGTCCTTGGACCATGATGGCGCTTTATATGAGGCGACCTTGCAGATTCCCCTTTGCATCGCCATTTTCACCTCATGGACAAAGTCCTCAACGATAATGCAGATCTGATCAGATGGGTCCACAGCAGATCTACACTGACACAAAATAATCAGACAAACACAGCAAGAAATCAGTCATTGAGAAAAGATATTAATATTAATATCACGGTCTTTATGTTGGGAAGCAGAGCAGGTGAGAACTTATAAAATATTTTGGAAGTTCAGAAATAAGTCGAGTACCATGTATTTGAATTAGAGCTCATATCTTGATACAAACCCATGATTAAGGTATTTAAGGAACCGTCTGTGTGCTGTAATCTTTAATATGACTAAATATATTTGTGTGTGTTTTAATGTGTTGTATTAAAACTGCTTTTCAAAACAAAAGAGGAAATTATGTCACCGTGAATGAGAAGTGAGCTAGTCTAACCTTTGAGCTGAGTGCTCTGAAGAAGGGGCAGCGTTGGTAGAAAAGCTTATGGAAACAGACTCAGCTCTTCTTCAGCTTCTCTTCTGCTGTTTAGTTAGTTAGTTTCCATCCCAACTGCACGGATAAGAGTGGGCAGGTAACTCTGCATCGCTGATCTACAGACAGATATGACCATCTTTGTGCTCAGACACACAAACTGCAGCTTTGTTCCCTGGAAGAATCAAAGACACGTTTCAGGATTTTCCAATTCTTACAGCATCTTCAGACTCAGCACTGTGAGCACTGAGATCATTATCTTTTCTGTACTGACTGCATTCAGAACATCGCTGCTCAAAGCCCTCCATTCCCTGAAAAGCCAAGCATTGCATGATTAGTGTGTTAATAATTTTCTCATTATCATGACAGAGAATGAACCTGAAACCCAGAGAAGAAACTTACTCATCACTCAGACTGAAGACGATGTCCAGGATGTCTTGGAAGCATCGTAGTTTCTTGTGGAAAAGGGGGTTCTTGTGGGGGCTTCCCAGCAAGCTGGCAAGCTGGCAAGCTGCTGTATTTGAATTATACATACTTATAATATATTTTAAATTACAAATGACTATTACTATTATTATAATATATAATGAAAAATATATAATGATATATTATAATATATAATGAAAAATATGAATTTTAATATCTCATAACTTTTAAAAACTAATACTTCCATCAGTCTGTTTGTCACTGAAACGGTTTTCTGATGATACTCTGAGTTTCTCAGTTCAGCACTGAAGAAAACAAAGTACTAAAATCATCTCAGTAGAATCTGAATTTAATGACGATTAAAACTCTATTCTGTTAAATTTATGTGGCTTTTTAACGTTTTTGGTTTGAAGCGTTGCTCTGGCTACCGATTGGGAAAGTGGGCGGGGCCATAAGTAAAACGTATTCAGTGGGCGTGTTTAGGCTCTACAGCAACAGCCAATCAGATCAGCTCCTTCCATTCCCTTTAAGAGTGAGTGAATTTTCTGCCGGCAGAGTTTCACTGCCTGACAGTGAAAATGGACCATCTGACAGATTCACTAGTGAAGGGACGAGTGACGTCACTGCCTGCAGGGGAGCTGTGTGTGTTGTGGGGAGCGGGTGGGCTTGTCTGTTGGTGAGTGTTGACTCTCATGTGTGGCTCTGGAGGACTGAGCGGTTCTGACTGACTCCTCTCTGTGATGCTGAGACGTTTGGAGAGTTTGGTATTTTAGAGGAATTTTCACTGTAATACAGTAAGAGCTCCAGTGGATTCACTGGACCAAGTTCACAGTTTGACCGGTAAAACAATGTTCAGCTCAGAGTCCAGTGAGTTCTAGTGCGGAGCGGCACAGACATCAGAGAGAGAGACACTGAGACTACACAGTAAAATCAGCTTCTGCTGATACTGAATGAAAAAGTGCTGAATTAACAGATACAGAGTCTGATTTATCACAGGGCTGAATATCTAGTGCTTCATGAATCTGTACAATGTGGAGTTTCACCTCTACAGTGGGTCAATCCTCTGTTTAGTGTAGTCCAATATGTGGGGTCAGTTCTCCAAAGATCTATGATGTTCTTTCAGGAACTCTTTTCACCTCTGAACACAAAATGTCTGAAAACTCAAACTGTGAACGTTCCAGTGATCCACAGATCAGCTTTCATTTTCCTGCTTAAGATGAAATGAAATTCCAGTAAAAGCTGTTTTTCACAGCTTCTTTCTTTTTTAAGTTAGTTACTTAATTCAAAACGTGGTAACAGATGATTAAAGACCTCTAAGCTGTACAGAGTAACTGCACAGATAATATAATCATAATGTAATACAGTTTAATAGTGATGGTACTAGTAGTGAAACAGTGCCAGAACACACCTGCATTTCATAGAGAGACTATTTTTAGACTGTTATTTTCTCTTGATGTCTGTTGATTGATTCATGCTGTTATTCCTCTATGGGTCTGTCTCATTTATATATAACATTAAGAAAAACAAGCATTTACTTTATTAAAGTCTGTTGAAATGTTTTTCTCTCTGTCTGCCTTTATTTTCTGCCTTGTGAGTGAATTCTTTGGCTTTGAAGGTAACTTGTTTAATAACTGCAAACTTTTTCATCACATGGTTGAAGCTCAGCAGAGTCAGGATGTTTTGAAGTGTTTAAATCTCACAAAGACAGTTTACCTGTCATGTATAATAATTAAAGATTTCGGCTTCCATATTGATTAAAATGACGCATCAATGACAGTGATCCATTTATAAATAGATCAGTGTTTCATAATGGTGGTCCTGGAGACCCCCTGCCTGCACTTTTGGTGCTTTTCCTACTTTATCACACCCACTTTAACCCAGTAAGGGATTATTAATGTGCTGATTAGTTGATCAGGTGTGTTGTGAGGCCTCACTTTTACAGACCAGCCCCATATATTTTTGAATATGTGGAGCTTCAAATTCAAAGCACATTGAAAGGAACACTAGCTCACCGCTAAAGTACTGAAAGTTTGACTGAGGTAATGGTGGATAGTGTAAGGGTGATTGGAGGAGAAAATGAAGGGGATCTTTAGAAAAACATCAGGAGCATCAGGATTAGGATCAGCTAAACATAATGACATATCAGCAGGCAGGAGGCAACAATGTAAGATATAAAGAAAAGAAGAAAGTCACAGTAAATGCACTTAATTGGTGTCTGACAGATACCGGGCTCTATTTTATCTAGATGTGCTGAAAAGGGCCCCCACTTTTTAATATTTAGCTGTGGAGTCTTTGAGGGTGTATTTAAAGCTGCACTATGTGTGTTTTGGGGATTTGGGGACCCCTCTGGTGGAAATGTGTCATTGCTTTTCTATATGTATCTAGTGAAAGACCAGCTTGATGCATCACAATTACTGAAATTAATTCCTGAAAGAACAGCTCACAGTTGTTTGTCTTCCTATTTGTCCAGTTTGTTTACATATTACTGCATCTATGGATCCAGACGTGGTATCAGTACAAGACATGACACTAAATGAATGAGAGGATGAATGCAAGGAAAGACTTGAGGAGACTGAATGATGGCAGATCTGTAAGCTCCACTGTTCTGTCCCAGAGCAAACTGCTGTAAAGAGTTCCTGAAGAGGGTCAGTTCAGCTCAAAGCACCTACAGGATAAACGCAGCACAATAAGCAAGAGAAAATATAATGAATCTGATTCAACATGACATGATAAATACTGCTAATTAAGAACTTATATATAAAATCTGAAAGCTGAGTGAGATGTAAACAATGTCTTAAATACACCTGGAACATGGGAACATATTTATAAGGTCACAGCCGCTTATCAAATGCCCAGAATGATGTGCAGAGATATAGATGATTCTAAACGACTGAATAAAATAAATATCCAGAATATCTCATATTTCAAAATATCTCATGCCAGAATATTTGAAATATTACATATAATATTCAAAAGTACTACTTGTTGTCTAGGTTTAGTAAATCTGCATTGTACTGTTATTGTTATTGTACTGTTCTTGTATGGTATTGTAAGTTATTACTATATATAAAATAACAGAAATGTTCCTGGAGCACCACTGTCCTGCATGCTGTAGTGTTCACTCTGCTCTAACACCCTCAGTTCATCTCAAGAATGGCTTGTTAAAAGTTCATTAGTAGCATTTAGTGGTTTGAGAGCATAGGAAACTCTAAAATGAGCAGGACAGTGGTGCTCTAGGACCAGAACTGTGAACCACTGCTGTTAGTGGTGGCAAACTTACATACCAAAACCACTTGGAGCACCGTAGATCACAGGCTTATACAGCAACTGAAAAAATGTCCAGAGGTTTATTGTCTCTTATGAGGTTTGTTCCACAGTTCGAGCAAGCAACAAGGTTTCCATTGCATTTCTTCTTAACTGCTGGTAAAAGCCTGTGCTACCCTATGCTTCTATGGTACCACCATATATGCACTTGTGCTTGCCCTCGCCACCCAGTGCCCAGTGTCAGAACTAAATCATTGCATCAAATTTTCAATAATAAACCGCACACCAATATAGCTCCTACAACTACTCTAAGGTGTAGTATTGATATTCATAATAACACATTGATCATTAACTCACCATTACATCTACGGTACCTGCAGAAACCAAATCCAATGACCAGCAAGCAAGTGCAGACCAGAGAAGTCCAAACAGCAAACCTGTTGCGTTTCCCCACAACTGCACAAAGGATATCCATATTATCATTCAACACTGTTTTAAAGCTTATTGTTCAATATGTGGATCAATGTAATAAAATAGTGAAAAGGTTAAGGCACGTGTTGGTTTGATAGAGCAAATAAAATAAGTCTTTAGTACTGATAGATCAAGTAACAGCTAAAGCAATGTGCAGGAGTCATCCTACCCCAGACTGTGGTGATGTTGTGCTCTACGCTGCTATGAAGCACGACACAGCTGTAGGTGTGTTTCCCTACATCCTCCTCTGGAACTGTCACACTCTTTCTGGTCTGGTATGTGCCGTCCTCGTTGGGCAGCACATCAGTGACCCCTTCATCCACAGGCTGCAGATCTGGACCGAGCCAGTCGACCTGAACCGCCCTGGGGTAAAACCCTGTCACGTGACACGTGACTGTGATGGAGCCAGCCTTCTGTTTCTCAAAGATCCTGACTTCTGGAACTGGAACACACTTTAAAACTACTTCATCTTCCATAAGAAAGAAATGAAAAAAGAAACCAATGAAAATTTAAGCCTCACGGTCTGTCGTATTAGTGAATATACACTATATGGCCAAAAATATGTGGACATATATGTGCTTCTTGAACATCACATTCCAAACCAATTAACATTAATACAGAGTTGCCCTCATCCCTTTGTGGCTAAGACAGTCTCCACTCTTCTATGAAGGCTTTCCACAAGGTTTAAGGTGATTCTAGAGGAATTTGTGCCCATTCAGTCAAAAAAGCATTTGTGGGAACCAGAAGGCCTGGTTCACAAACAAGGTTCCAATACATCTCAAAGGTGTTCAGTGGGATCCAGGTCAGAGCTCTGTGCAGATCCCTGGTGTTCATCCACATCAAACTCATCACGCCATGTCTTTATGGACCTTGCTTTGTACACAGTCAGGCTGAACCCACAGCCTCAAATATTTTTGACCAGACCTATAATTTGTGTGAGAAAACCCCAAAACAATCCTACAGTGAAATGGAGTCCTGGATATTTACATGCCCAGCCAATGTCCCTGGCATTTCCCAAACTGTTGCTGAAAAGTTGGAAGCAGATAATTATCTAATGTGTCTTTGTGTGCTTTAGTATTTATATTACCCTTCACTGGATTTACTCAGCTGAACCTAAACCCTGAGAAACAGCCCCAGATTGTTATCCCTCCTCCAGCTGACTCAGATATTGAATCACTACAGAGCAATCAGTCCATTGACAGTGTGCTTTACATCACTTTAGTCAATGCTCGTCACTGTGTATAGTCATGTCAGGTGTGCACTTGCTTGGCCATCGAAACCCATGAAGCTCCCAGTGCAAAGTCATTGTAATGATGTTGCTATCAGAGCCAGACTGTAGGAAGTCATGCAACAAAGTATAGGCAGGTGATTTTACTTGCTATGCTCTTCAGCACTGAGTTTTGGTAGCCTAGCATATTGAGGCAGTACTGTTTTTGCTCCTACACACTTCCATTTCATAATAATAGCACTAACAGTTGACTAGGGCAGAATTTTACAAAAATATCCAGAACTGAGTACACCCATAAGAATTATCTTACCTTTTCTGAGACGTACTTTAGGAGTGTTCTTGAAGACATTAATTCCATCCAGGCACACTGTGTTATAGAAATTTGTTAAGACTTGTAGATCGACTTCATCTCCATCTCTCAGGCGTTTATAAACTACTGCCTGATGAACAGCAGCAACAAACGTCTTTCTGTCAACATCTAAGCTTAAGAAGTCCTTTCCATTGAATATGTGAGTTAGGGATGTCCTATAGGCTCCATTTGGATAGAGGTAACAGCAGCCGCTGGCCTGGTACACGTTTTGGTCAGACAAGGAACCTAAAACAGTAGCAGACAGAGAGAAATACAGTTTGGCTTTTTTTTATGTATGTTATGTATGTTTCTCTGCTAGGTCTCCACTTTGCATTGCTAAGAATGGCGTACATTCACTTTCCCATACTGAGTTTAATATACATATGGGGGCTCTGCTTTAAGAACAGACAGTTAACATTTGTCTGACATTCAAATATCATTTATTTTTATGTATGTTGCAGTTTTTCTACAACTTAATGCCCTAGTATGAATATTAATGGCCTGTTTGATTCACTTTGACATTTTACTAAAGAGCACAGTCTTAATCATATTAGGCTGACAAAGTTCAGTCTTAGAAGCTGGTTGCTTTTTCTGCTTCTCAAACATCCGTGCAGTGAAACACTCACATGCACACTAGTGGGCACACACACTAGGGGGCAGTGAGTACACTTCCCCGGAGCGGTGGGGAGCCTTATCCACAGTGCCCAGGGAGCAACTGGGCATTAGGTGCCTTGCTCAAGAGCATGGACTGTCAGCTGAGGGGATCGAACCAGCAACCTTCTGTGTTGTTATGCATTGCTTAAATATACTCCATTACCCAGAAGGCAGGGAGAGAGGTTACAGGGGGGACCATAGAGGCGGACGGGCAGTTTTTTGGTTCAGTAAAGTTACGGATAAACCCACGCTGACCGTGTGTGTCTTTTCATTAATGCACTACACGGCATAACATGGTGTCAGATGGTGAAAATCTTAGAAAGTAAGTAGGGAAGATGAGTTTCGGTGACGAGTGATCGAGTTTGAGCTGTGAGGTTGTGCCTACAAGCCTAGAAGTTAAATGTGCAATGCTAACGACGGAGGAGAACAGCAGCAGCATTAGCAGTGAGGAAAGCACGGAAGAACTCGGCGAACGCGGAGAAGGAGTGGTGCCAGAGTCGGTACAACAGTTTCCAAACTGCACCCGCTGATCTGAAACTATCTACACTGTTGAAGAAATTCGAAGACTACTTCGTGCCTACAAAAAACAACGTTTGAGAGCTACAAGTTCTTTTCCTGTGACCAAAAGCCTGGTAATGCTTTTGATCTGTACCTGGCAGAACTGTATACTTTAACGCATAGTTTGTGGAATTGCAGACAATGGCCTGAGAGAGAGATTGCTAAGAGAGAAAGATTTGACTTTTGATAAGGCAGTGGACCTGTGCATCACAGAGCTCACGCCAGCAAGTCAAAGAACTGGCCAAACCAGAAATAGTGGTGCATGCAGTAAGAACAAAGGAGCAGCATAAGAAACGCCAATGTAAACAAAATAAAGACAAAAAGGTGGATGGCACTTGTAAGAAATGTGGAGGCAGTCACGCGCCAAGAACATGTGCAGCTTATGGGAAAACGTGTAATAATTGTGGAAAAAGAAACCATTATGCAAAATGCTGCACGGCTGAGACAAAGAAAAAAGTGCATACACTGGACGAGGAACCAGATGAGTTTTTCGTGGATGTGGTACAGGCATCCCATGCTGAAAAAGAAGAATGGGTTGTTCCAGTGACTGTAAATGAGACAACAATACCGTTTAAGTTGGATACGGGGGTAAAGGTAAACTTGTTGTCATTTGCTGATTACAAAACGCTGAAAATAAAAAGCAAGATACATCCAGTGAAATTGAAAGTGACAGGTTACACCGGAGAAAGTGCACCAGTTAAAGGCAGCTGTATAGTTACATTCAAACACAAAGGCCAGATGTTAAAGGCGCAGTTGTTTATTGTTGAAAAGGAAGTGCAACCAATATTAGGTGTAACTGCATGTGAGAAACTCAATCTCGTAAAGAGAGTGTTTAAGGTGGCTCCACAGACAGCAGACAAAAAGAACACAGACAACGGAGTTCAAGGATGTTTTTGAGGGACTAGGCTGCTTACCAGGTGAACACAAAATACATGTGGACGAAACAGTTGCACCAGTAGTTCACACATGCCGAAAAGTTCCATTTGCACTGAGAGAAAAACTGAAGGAAGAATTAGGAAGAATGGAAAAGCTGAAGGTCATACAGAAAATCAATGAACCGACAGACTGGGTGAGTTCCCTTGTCATCGTACAAAAGAAAAATGGTGCATTACGCATATGTCTGGATCCCAGAGATTTGAATAAAGCAGTCAAAAGAGAGCATTTCAAGTTGCCAACCCGTGAGGAGATTATGTCTCAGTTCACAGGAGCCAAGTGGTTCAGTAAACTTGATGCGTCTTCTGGGTTCTGGCAGATGAAGCTTGACGACGCTAGTTCAAGACTCTGTACTTTCAACACGCCAGAAGGAAGATACCGATTCCTCAGTCTTCCATATGGAATCCTATCTGCTCCAGAGGTCTATCACAAGACTATTCACACCATATTCGAGCACATTCCAGGAGTCACAACCATGATGGATGACGTGATCGTGTGGGGATCCACAAGAGAGGAACATGACACAAGGCTACGACAAGTGCTTGAGCGGACACAAAGTGTCAACCTGAAGCTAAACAGAGACAAATGTGAATTCGCAGTCAAGTCACTGACGTTCATCGGAGATGTTGTGTCCGAGAAAGGGGTGAGTCCTGACCCAAGAAAGACGTCAGCCATAGTCAATATGGAGAGGCCCCAGAACAAGGATGAAGTGAGGCGGTTCTTAGGGATGGTCACATACCTAGCTAAGTTCATACCCCAGCTGTCTGCCATTTCGGCTCCACTCAGGATGCTGCTAGAGCAGAAAAATGAGTGGATGTGGCTACGACAGCAAGAGGAGTGTTTTCAGAACCTGAAAAAGATACTCATCTCAGAGCCAGTGCTTAGGTTCTATGATCCCAAACGAGAGACAAGAATCTCAGCTGATGCTTCTCAAGATGGCTTAGGAGCCGTCCTTCTACAGTTGCACGAGGAAACATGGCAACCTGTGGCCTATGCGTTGAGGGCCCTCACCAGCGCTGAGGTCAATTATGCGCAAATTGAGAAGGAATTGCTGGCCACCACGTATGCATGCGAACGTTTCCACCAGTATGTAAATGGGCAGACTGTAGAAGCAGAGACAGACCATAAACCATTGGTCGCCATCATGTCCAAGCCATTGACTGACTGTCCACTGAGAATACAGCGTATGTTAATACGACTGCAGAAATACGATGTGAAATTGACATATACACCAGGAAAATTCATGTATGCAGCTAATACACTGTCACGGGCTGTTGACAAACATGAGAAACCAGACAAGGAAAAATGTGCTGACATACAGGCATATGTTGACATGATCATGACATCACTTCCTGTGTCACGTGAAAGAACAGAACAACTTAAACAAGAAACTGAAAAGGACGAGACATTGACAGAACTCAAGAGGATGATCAAATAAGGCTGGTCTGAGCACAAGAGCGACTCTCCACAGTGAGTTCAAGATTACTGGACCTGCAAAACAGAGCTGACAGTGGTCGACAACATTGTGTTCAAGGGCAACAAGTTTGTAATTCCGTCTTCAATGCGCAAAGACATGCTCAGGAAGATACATGAAGGGCACCTGGGGGAAGAAAAGTGTAAACGCAGAGCTCGTGAAGTCATGTAATGGCCGAGAATGAACCAAGACATAAGCCTGACCACAGCCTCATGCGAAGTATGCTTGACTTACAGATCCAAGCAGCAGGCAGAACCACTTATGTCTTACCCTGTGCCAGGTAGACCATTCTACAGAGTAGGAGTGGATCTGTGCAAATGCCATGGAAAGAGCCATATAGTGGTGACAGATTACTTCTCAAACTACCGCAGAAGGTCGCAACCTTGTAAACAACATCTAGCAAGGCAGTCATTGCATTCCTGAAGACTGTATTTGCAAGACATGGAGTCCCATGTGAACTGATATCAGATAATGGTCCACAATTCGCAAGCAGTGAATTTGCTGACTTCGCAAAAGAATGGGGTTTTCAGCACATAACATCTAGCCCACATTATCCTAGGTCCAATGGCCTTGCAGAGAGCTCAGTCAAAGTTGTCAAAGGTCTCATGAAGAAAGTGCACGATGGAAAAGAAGACTTTCATCACAGCCTGATGATCTACAGAAGTGCAGAACGGCCTGTCCCCAGCCCAAATGCAAATGGGACGACGCTTGAGAACCAATCTGCCAATACATGAGAATCTCTTGACACCCAAAGGAGCACACAAGATCAAAATTGACAAAGAAAAAGACAAAGAGAAGCAAAAACTGCAACACGACAAAAGAGCAAGGAAACCGTGTATTAAGGCCTGGAGAACAAATCAGGATCAGAGATCATGTGACAGGCATCTGGAATCTGCAGGGTTCAGTGCAAAAAGAGGCGGCACCACGCTCTTATCAAGTTCAGAAGGAGCATGGAGGGTATCTGAGAAGAAACCGTGTCGATCTCAAGCCACAAATGTCTAAACAGACGGGTGGAACAGCCAGACACAAAGCCACAAGCCGGAGACAACATCCTGAAGCATACCGTGGAACCGGAAGTGCCAGCAACTGTCCATAGCTCTCCTGCCAAGACACCGTGCAGGCCAAAGCGCACGGTTCAGCCTCCTAAGAGACTCGTTGAACATTGCTGAACACTAGAGACTGTAAATTTGTTGTGTGTGAAGAGGAAAAAAAAAAGTTCATAATGTGATGTTGTGAATGTTTAAAACAGAGCATTTAGAGTATGTTAATGCAAGGTACATTAGGTCTTAGACATAGTCATAATCTTAGTTAGGGTAAAGTTAATCTCTTTTCTAAAGGGGGGAGATGTGTTGTTATGCGTTGCTTAAATATACTCCATTACCCAGAAGGCAGGGGGGACCATAGAGGCGGACGGGCAGTTTTTCGGTTCAGTAAAGTTACAGACAAACCCACGCTGACCGTGTGTGTCTTTTCATTAATGCACTACACGGCATAACACCTGGGCACAGGGCACGCGACTGCCCACTTGCACAGTTTTCAGGAAGATTTTGAGATTCACCAGTGTTTTCTTATTTGGGATTTGTTCTTAGGCAAGAACAGAATCTACACACAATCAAGAGCACAAAGGTGTGAACATTCTGCAGTGTAAGAACATCAGACGCTTTTAGGACCTCAAGAACAAGAACAACTTTATGAAAAAAACATGTACTGTTGAGTGAGACCCATTATTATCATTCACAGTGCAAATGAATCAAAAACACATTACCTGTCTTGTTGAACTGATTAATAGCCGACTCAAATCCCAGAGTAAGAAAAAGTCTGTTGCGTTCTGTCCACAGATTCATATGGTTCCAGTGCCACTGTCCTGCGGTGCTGTTGATCCAGTCTGGACGGGGCATTTTAGAGTCCATATTACTGTCATAGTAGAAGAGAATGATGTCATTCACAGTGTTCCTCTCTATATACTCAGGGAGGTTGAAACCACGAGAGAAAATCCCATGGGAACATATGTATACACACTCAGTGTCTGCAGAAAACACACACACACACACACACACACACACACACACACACACACACACACACACACACACAAACAGAACATTTGCATAAATAAATATTCATGTTTTTTTACACCATTACTGTTGTTCCATTTTTACACAAAGGCTTAAATTTGAAGTATTTTAATCCAGATTCAAACATCTTGCAATGTTACAGATAATTTCTGACTGTCTTTCATTTTTATTGTCTATATAATCTGCTGGAATCAAATCAGTTTCAGGTTATGAAGATAAACAAAGGGGCTGTGTTAGGATGTTATCAGACTGTTTTCTGCTCATTCTTTAAGTCTAGTTTTGCATTAAGTTGCAATGTCAATTACGATTCACAAGGAAAATCTATCTAGGTTTAGGCTTAATCTCCAACTTAATCCCCGACCATATGTGTTATTCAGTAAGCGATAGTTCTTAGGTTTACTTATTATATCACATGTAACTGATATGATCTGCTACTGTTTGCCTGTAAGATTCCAGAAATGAAAGTAAAAGGCTGCCTACCTTGGTGGAACTCACTATGCGTTTGGTGGAGGAGCTGGAAGAGAAAGAGGAGAATAAAGCTGCTCTTCATAGCTGCTCTCTTCACTTCTACACCGAGTTTATAACTCCTCTTCTTCTGTTTAATGTTGTAGACTGTATCTGTGGTGATTACCTGTTTGTGGCAGGGACCCGTCCCCTGGGCGCCAATGACTTGTGCAGTGTTCCCCGGTGTTGTTCTGGCCTCTGCCCCTCTGTCTCTCTGGAGCGAGCACATTTGCATCTTGAGTTTCAAGGGCAGAGTTAGTTCGTCTTTTAGTTACTTTGACCCCAAAAATCAGGAACTGTGAGATCTCTGTTTTGCAGAATGGTCTTTAGGAGGGGGTACGTTTCTCAGCTTATGGTTCTTTTGTTTGTTGGGACCAATATTCGGTCCCTAATATTTTTTGGGCTCCTACCTGGCTACCTTAGTTTTTTTATGATATGACGCTTGCACTTTTTTATTTGGCTTTGGAAAAGGGCATTCTCTACTCTGTGAAGGTCTCAGGCCTCACTTTTACAGACACCCAACACATCTTTCAGAATCAAACTACAAATCTGTCGTTCCTTTTGGTTTATGTATCGATAAAAACATAACATGTCAAAACAAAAGAAGCACGAAGCAAGAACACAAATCAGGGTATCATGTTTCTTTTTTCTGAATTTATACAAACACTATTTAATTAGTTCATTTATATTTATGAAGAGACCTACAGATCAATATAGGAAAGGAAAACTCATTTGTGAATCTGTACAAAACAAGTTTCTATTAAACTTAAACTTGTAACTGAGTCGCAAATAAATCTGAAACTTTGTTTGTGTGTAAATGTGATTTCAGAGCCACTCGGTTCTCCCTGATGGAAACTGTTTACCTTCAGTGTTTTGTGCTTATGATCATTTTAATAGACGTCAGCGTCACTAATTAATGACGTTCTATTAAAAGACTGGTTTACCAAGAGAGACGCTGGAGGACTTTCACCTGAAAGGAGATCATGAAACCAGTCTTGTTATAAAAATGATAACAGGACAACATCAGAACCAGAATTACTCTTTTAGTACTTTTACTTTATACTTAAGTACATTTGAAGGTAAATACTTTAGTACTTTTACTCCAGTGGATGTCTAAAGGGAGGAACTTCTACTTTTACCTGAGTAATATTTTACTTTGGGTATCTCTACTTTAACTCAAGTACATGGTTTGTGTATTTTCGTCCACCATTGCTGCACTGAGTAGTGACTGGAGGAGAAAATTAAGAGGACCTTTAGAAAATCAGATGTAGAGCATCAGGATTATCATCAACTGTAAAAGAATGACAGATTAGTTCATTTTTACTGCTGTGTTGATAGTAAAGTGCCTACTAGTGGCTCACTGGAAGATCAGGGCCTGCAGGCAGGAGGCAGCAGAGTAAGATATAAAGAAAAGAAGATAGTCACTTTATGTACACTCAACTTAGTTTCTAACAGATAACACTCCAGGGTCTGGACCGAGCCAGTTCACCTGAACTGCCCAGGTGTAAAACCCAGTCACGTAACACGTGACTTTAATGGAGCTGGCCTCCTGTTTCTCAAAGATCCTGACTTCTGGAACTGGAAAACAATGAAAAACTATTAATTCTCCCATAAAAATAAAAGAATGCATATGTGATAGAACTCTTAGTTCCATGATTTAGACATCTGTCATTAGTGTAAGCAAAGTGTTATTCAGCGTATTGTTTAGTGTACTATACTCAGCAGTTCCAGGCTTCTATTCTTCACTTCTATAACTTAAGAGCATCTCGGCCAGCTTGTGTTGCTTAATGGGGCTGCATAATTAAATCATTCAAATGTAAACAAGGTCATTCAAACTGTTTTTATGCGATATGAAATGCTTTACTCTAGAGAAACCTACCAAACTGTTCAAAGAATTGTTCAGAATTATTCAAAGGGCTGGTGACAGGAACCAGATGTCTGAAGATTTTATTGCAAACATGAAATGGTTACAAATACATTGGATGATGCCTGAGATGTTGCAATATGATAGGTTTAAACTAAGATTTAAAGTATTTTTAAATCTGTTCGTGACAGAGAGAGACATGCAGGATGTTAGTCTCCAAAATAGGCAAAATAGTCCCCAAGGAAAATGTATTTATTGTTGATTAATGTTGATTATTTCAACATCAACATTACATACAAAAACTCAGAAGGTTCACGGGTGGGTTTAGATAGTAAATAAAGTTGCTATATTTGCATTGTAGACATTGAGAGCCCTGGTTCCTATCACCACCACTACAAAGGGAATCAGAGTCTGTACATTTCTCTACAGTTAAACATTTCACATCCATCCATTCTGAATGATGCTGTTTACATGTGAATGACTGAATTATGCAGAAAATTTGAAAAATGGGTGGAATTCTCCTTTAATATATAGTTTCTGAGTAGTCTCTAAATAATAAACTTTAGAATGTAAGAGGCTTGGGACATTAATATGTTTTTAAAAAAATCAGTATAGGCAACTTCAAAGGTGTAGCAAACTCTCAGTTACCAAAGCACAAAAGATATAGGCATCTTGATGTGAGCCAGAGCAGGACTTAAACAGTTATAAAGGAATCATTTTGCACTTATTGGGGTAATTTATATACCTTATTGGGTAACTTTATACAGACATTTATCCAACCTTTTCTGATGTTGACTCCATGAGCATGCTTGAATATGTTCAGTCACTCTACAGTCGTGTTTGGGAGAAAAAAGTCCTTTACATTGAATGTGATGACCTGTAGGTTCCATTTGGAGAGAGGTAAAAGCAGGCACTGCCCTGGTGTATGTTCCTCTCAGCCTAAAAACAGTAGAAGACAGAGATGATACAGTATTTTAATATTGTCAGGTAACATTTCATTTAAATAGCACTTTAGGTGTTTTTTTTTTTTATTTGACTTATTTTTGACTTACATAACTGAATATCTATCATATTCACGTTTATTTTCCCTTAGAGCCTAAACTTGGCCCTAACCTTAACCTCAACCCAAAACCTAAGCCTAATTCTCTTCCTGGTCCTGACTCTAATCCTAACACAGCTGAGAATCAATAAAGTAACACCTACATCTACACATTGTCTTTTGGGGGTTATAGTGTACATTCCAAATAAAATGAGACCATATGTTGAATGTCTTGCAGTACTGTGCAAAGCTCAGATAGCACCTTTCATTTGGCAGTTTCTAGTAAAAAAAGGTTTGTTGTATAAAAACTATTTATTTTTCAGAAAAAAAAACAGAAAACATTAACCAGGAGTTACACAAAAACCTTCAACACTAAGCATATTATCAAATCTATCAGTAATTCTTCTGTGCACTGTTTATTTTTGTACACCTACTGTCCCTGTAACACTTCTATCCTTCCAATTTTAAAACCAACCACTTACAGCTGCGTCTTCTGAACAAAAGCTGCTCCCAAAGATCTCACTGACATCATGTTCCCCTTCAAAGTTGGCACTTTGCTTAATTCACCTAATTATTTACCCTTATAAGGACTCATCACCTTCCCTTAAGCTAATAAAGTAATAGTACCACACTTAAAGGAACAATATGCAATATATTTACTGCACTAAAGCATAAAATGAATATAATGTGTCAGAAGAGACTGAGGAACCATGCTAAGTTAAAATACTGGCTTCTCTGACATCAACACTACAGCTAGTATGTTCTCCTGTTCTCCTTTGAAAATTTCCATTCCAGAGTGACAAGTCTGTTTATGTTTTGGCCTTTGATCTCACCACATGCCCATTTCCCAGTACCATTTCAACATCCCAGGTTGCCATATATGAAACAATTTGGCCTCGCAACCACTCGAGTCTACACCTCTGGGACTCGCCTAATCCCTTAAAATCCCAGACTTACTACTTATCGATACATACTATTCAGGAACTACAGGGACTGGTCATTTAAGGGGTTAATGTTATGTACTGCAGATTAGGTTATCTCGTCATCAAAGCAAATTTCATAAAAGTACATTTAACAAAGGCCCACTTGTCTGGTTAAATTGCTGAATAGATCCCCTGGTTCCCATTACCACCACTGTAAAGAAACCCAAGTCAGTACGTTTATCAAAACACTCTCGTTGACGTTTACATCTGGTGGAATTCCCCTTTAAGAGGCAGAGCGCTGGAGACCTCCTGGTGGTTTTTGATAGTCATTACATCTAGCACAAAACATCCACATGGAACAGTTTACTGTTAATGACAGTAGGGCAAAATAAATAATAAAGTACAAGCAGAAATATCATGGTGCACTTTTACAACATTAAGAGTGTAAAAAAACATGCAGCAGTTTGAATAATAGATTATATATTTGTATACAGGCTACAGATCTGGACCGTCCAGACTAGTCCACCTGCAACATCCAGCCTTCTTCTGCTTAAAGAGCCTGACTTCCAGAACTGGAAAACTAGAACGTTTATTTCCATATTATGTTTTTTACAACATAGTGTCTCCATATACTTTAATACTTTAAGTACGTAACAGAACATGTTTGAAAGAGTGTCTGTGGTTAGATGTACACACAGAAGTCAGATGTGTTTAGTACAGGACCTTGTACGGTCACCATTAACTCTAATAACCTGATAAATAAGCCAGACACATTAAAATACAGCAGTCGATAAAATGTAAAAAAATAAACTATTTATTTAAATTTAGCATTAGCAAAATATAAAAACAAGTTTTTCATGCCTGGTTGTCTTTCTAAACAGGATGTGCAAATATACAAAACAGCTTAAAGACAGAAAGCTTATAATGCATAAAAATGTAATGCTTATAACTGAATATTCAACAGTACCAACTCAAGAATTCCTTTCTGTTGAAATCATGAGCTTGAGGTAAAAAAGCCAGAAGATGCTTAAACATAAAACACAGGCATAAATAATATAATATTTAACACATTGGTACACAATGTTAGGTATTCAGTTGGTTCACTGTACTTGGGCAATAGATGAAGAATAAAAAAGAATCAAACACTGGCAAAATAAAAATACCTAAATATGTGAAAAATCCCTTATAATAATGGCTGATTTGTCAATTATGACAAAAGCAATTCTAACCTGAGATAACTTTCTACTTTATAGTTTGTACTTACATCCAGAGTTGGGCAAAATACTTTGCCTTAAAAGTATTCAGAAAGTATCCAGAGAGTATTCAGAAAAGTACTTCATTACAACACATGAAAAAGCAACGTGTTCAGAATACATTTAGAATACATCTTAATGAAGCACATTTTATTTTTACCTCACACTGTTACTGTTCAATGCTGCTGCTGGTTGGCAGTTTTATTCATGTAATTATTCTGTTAATACATTTGATCAAAAATTGAAATGAAGTTCTGAATTTTTTCTCTCTCTCTCTCAGTGCCTGTTCCAGTCCACCGCTGCTTCTATAATCCTACACTTAACACTCGCAAACAGGCCCACTACTGAGAAGATCATTACTTTGATAATCCCTCAAATGAGCTCAGTAACACTGAGATAAACATATCAACTCAGGCTTTAGCAGGAGCTTCTGCGTGTGTACAGAAGGGGTTAATTAAGGTCCTCTTTAGAGTTCATCTAATGAGCATGTTTACTACATGCTGTGTGCTGATTTTTAAATAGTTAGTTAACAAGCACGGTTAGTGTTATTTTCAAAGACTGTTTTTTCATTTAGTGGGTATTTTAAAAGTATTCTCCTAATAATTTCACTGTGACTGTATTCTAAATACTGCCTTTACAAAATGTAACTTGGACTGAATACAGATACTTAATTTTTGTATTCTAAATGTATATTTCAAACACAATTCATACATCCAAATCCTGCATATTTCTTAGATAAAAACAGCCATGTTTACTACAATATTTACATAATATGTATATATTATATAATTATATAGAATTGGTGAATTCAGTGTCATGGTTAACACAGAGAACAGAACCTAGCAGTTATGACAGCAGGTGAACATTTGCTGCCTCTGCAGACCCGTCTCACCTCCCTGATGTAACGGCTTCCTACATTTAACTTGCATATTACTGTATGAGTAAAAAACTTGAAACATGACTCAGAGTAAGTCCTCTTCTGGAACCAGAGCAAGTTGCAGTAAAAGTTCAGTTCAGCTCACAGCATCTACAGGATAACACAGTAATAAGACTGATTAAACAAGGCAAATTACTGTGCAGTACAATAAGCAAATCTGTTAGCCCTATCAATGAGCTCAGCCTTTCAAATGCCCACTGTTACTGATGGATTCCTAGAGCAGGGGTCAGCAACATGCGGCTCTCAATCCACATGCAGTTTTTTTCACTGCCCTGTTGTGGCTCCACAGCAGAATTAGGCCAAAATAAAATAATCTTCCTTAGCAGTAAAATAAAGCTCTGCTGATCATTCAACACAGTTTTAACAATAAATGGTCTTAAAAGTTGGTGTTAATGTATAACTGCTGATTCACTCTTTAACCTTGAAAATTGGCATGCAGACTGCTGGTCATCATAGCAACGCAGATAACAATCTCGCACAGCTAGTAGCTAAGTAGTAGATAATTTAGATATAAATGTATGGACTTCTTTACATAAGCACTCCAGCTGGTTTACTGCTACGTTTAATCTGTGGTGAGAAACTGTCAAACACTAAAAAGTCACAAAGCTGAAGTCAGTTTCTCCCTCGCCAGATTCTTGTCCGAATTTTCCCGTTCCACTTTGAAGGGTGCAGCAGCTACATTCTGGCACCTCAGGCACCACTTAAGGAGGAAAACTCGAACAAGAAGCTGGCAAATGACAAACTGACTTCAGCCTTGTAAAAAGTCGAACGTTACGAGACATTTTATAAGTAATTATTCTATTCTATTCTGTAAAAGTGTCCTGCCAGAGATGTGAGAAAAGCAGCTATTGCTGAGCTTAAAGCAGAGCAAAGTTAGTTTAGATTTTTGTTTATATTTTTAGCCTATTCTGGTACATTAGCATATACTGAGACATATTTACAGCCAGACTGGTAAAACTTTACTTCAATAAGTGATGTTTTGGAGTGATTTTTGTTGAAATGGGACAAAATTGCTCTTCTCAACATTTGTTCTATAGCAAAGCGGTGGTTTTCACAATGACACACTCATCACTGACTGCAAAAGTCTGTTGATTTACTTAGTTAGTTGATTTACTTACAGTCTGTTACAGAGTCTCCAGAAAATAAATCCAGTGGGCAACAGGAAAATGGCAAGAGATATCCAAACACCAGCCCTGCGGTAAATCTGAGATTCCCCAACTACACAAAAGATATTCATATTATCATCATCCCAAATCATGTTCTTAAACATTACACAAAATGAGCTCATGTCAGACTACTCATCCTACCCCAGACTGTGGTGATGTTGTGTTCTACGCTGCTATGAAGCACGACACAGCTGTAGGTGTGTTTCCCTACATCCTCCTCTGGAACCGTCACACTCCTTCTGGTCTGGTATGTGCCGTCCTCGTTGGGCAGCACATCAGTGACTCCTCCATCCACAGGATGCAGATCTGGGTCGAGCCAGTCCACCTGAACCGCCCGGGGGTAAAACCCCGTCACATGACATGTTACTGTAATGGAGCCGGCCTTCTGTTTCTCAAAGATCCTGACTTCTGGAACTGGAACACACTTTAAAACTTAGTAACAGGTACAATGTGAATTTTTGGTCCTATCATCAGTCAGGCTAAATTAATGGATAAATTAATAATAAATAAATAAATGAATAATAAAAATGAAGGTAAGTTAAAACAAGTAGGCTGTTTTTTTTTCCTCCACAGTTAGAAATGCATTATTTTGAACCGAATGTAGCTGCTGCAATCCTAAAGGAACTTCACACAGATGTTATACTGACCTTTTCTGATGCGGACTGAAGGAGCATGCTTGAATATGTTCAGTCGATCTATAATCACTTTTCTGTAGTAATCCGTTATGTCATCCATGTCCCTTTCATCTCTGCATCTCTGATTTTTATACAGAACTGCTTCAGAAACAGCAGCAACAAATACCCTTTTGTCCAAATCAAGGCTTATGAAGTCTTTTCCATTGAATTTGTGTGTTAGCGATGACCTGTAGGTTCCATTTGGAAAGAGAGTACAGCAGCCCCAGCCCTCGTATATGTTACTGTCAGCCAACAAGCCTAAAAAGAGTAAAAGACAGTGTCAATGTATAATAGAAGTACTTACATGTAAAGTGTTTGTGTTAAAGTCATTTAATGGTCACTGTAAAGTCTTTGTAAACCTAATAAATTCATTTTAAAAACATTAAATGACAACAATCCACCACATCTCAAGTCATTCCAACATTATTTAACTGAAGTCCCGTGCAATCTGCAATCATGCTACATGTACAGTGTGTTTACCTTTGGAAATGATGTAATCACACTGATCAAATACAAAAGGGCTATAAAGGCTGAAGCGCTCTAATACACAAAATTACCTGTAGAGAATGTAGAAAATGCATCATTATTATGGGTTGGATATTTAATCTATTCACATCCAACAACTACATTTAATATATAGGAAAAATACAAGAGAAGTTCAAAAGTTCTTAATTATTCAGCAAGTAAAATATCTTTGCATCATCAAAGCATTTTTCTACTTTTCATAACTTAAATGTGAGTAGGTGGGGCTAAACTGCTGTAGGCTGTATAGGCAGATATATGTTTATCTTCCGGGCGGCACGGTGGCGTGGTGGGTAGCGCTGTCGCCTCACAGCAAGGAGGGCCTGGGCTCGATTCCCCGGCCGGGTGGCCCGGGTCCTCTCTGTGTGGAGTTCTCCCCGTGTCTGCGTGGGTTTCCTCCGGGTTCTCCGGTTTCCTCCCACAGTCCAAAAGAGTCAGGCAATTGGACATGCTAAATTGCCCCTAGGTGTGAGTGTGTGAGTGACTGTCTGTCTGTCTGCCCTGCGATGGACTGGCAACCTGTCCAGGGTGTATCCTGCCTTTCGCCTGAAGACTGCTGGGATAGGCTCCAGCATCCCCCCGCGACCCTGACGGAGAAGCGGCTTGGAAAATGGATGGATGGATGGATGTTTATCTTCCAAATAGGTAGTGTATGGACTGGGGAGTGAATGGCATGCTTTGAAACTGTAACAAAGTTTGCCAAAGTTACATCAAACTCCCATTTCAAAAAGACAAGGAAAATTAGAATTTCCATGACAGGGGCCCTTTAAATAATAAAAATATTGTAGCAGGGAGATGGAGCCAACAATAATTTTCTATGGGATTTTTGGCATTTTTTTTCTCATTTCCCCCTTATTTTACAGGTTTTTGTGTAACAGGGTTCACCCAAAAGTGGAATTAAATCCAGGCCTCAGGGTAAGGAAGGCCAAAGCGTTGTTGGTTAACCCCACCGGCTGTGGACAGAGGGGGGAACTCAATGGCAGAGCACAAGGGCAGGTGGCAGTAAAACACAAAATGAATAGTGTAACAAAACAAAGTCTAGAAATGGTGGCCCATACTTACACTGCTGTTACAAGTGACTTGAGAGCAAGGCTTAGAGGGATCAGGAGCAAACTGCAAGAGACTTGAGGGCAATTACCCAAATACTGGCTTTATCAAGAGATACATGCACATGGCATACAAACTCATGACTGAGCACAGACCAACCAAAGAGCCACTGTTTCAGTAGAGCCCAACACAGGTGTCACTGGTTGTCTCTAATTACCTAGAGATGGCTCTCTGCTCCCATCTAAGGGATCTGAGTCTGACCACAGGATGGTTGACAGGGCTCCTGCCTGTGGCAGATACACTGACCTGTCACATTTTGTTATTTCAACCATGATAGTTTTTTTGTTGGAATTCAACAATTCAGCCTCAACAGTGACCATTTATGTTCACAGAGCAGATGGATTTAGCACAGTACCTGTCCTGTTAAACTGCTGAACAGCTGAAGTGAATCCTTGAGTAATTACACGTCTGTTGCGATCTGCCCAGTTCTGTATATGTTTCCAGTGCCACTGTCCTGCAATACTGTTGAGCCAGTCAGGACGGGGCATTTTAGAAGCCATGTTACTGTCATGGTAGAAGATGGTCACGTCATTCAGGGTGGTCCTCTGTAAAAACTCAGGAAGGTTAAAGCCATGGGACACAACCATGTGGATACATAGGTTTAGAGACTCCGGGTCTGCAGGAGAAAAAAGAAAAGTCTTATAAAGTCCTCACATAAAATAATTTTGCTAATAAATAAATGTGTGTACTAATTCCACAGTGAGTTTGTGCTGTTGGAACAAAACCTCATATGTCCATTTTTGTCATTTTTTAGTTTTTGACATGATTTGAAAATGCCTGTTGCTCTTTATGTAACCCTTTCACCACTCAGCTCGCTATAAGATACCACCTTTCATAGGTTCTCTTCAATTTGTAATCTCACTGTGGTGAAAAAGACATTCCAATGTATATGAACTGTGTCTAGGAATTTAACTGATTCTAAAGAGGTTTCCCACGGTAAACAAATATAGTGTACAACAAAAAATAATATCCACACAATAATGTACTTTTTAGAAATTTATATTAATGAAATGCCAAACATAACACAAACTCCCCAGTCAAAAATAAATTAACTTCGGCCTTTTTGTATAGTTTATATATATATATATATATATATATATATATAAAAGGGGAACTAATCCACTTGTACAAACACGAAACATATTTCACGGTAGGGTAAATAACACTAGGAGTACCCGGTGTGTCATAGGTCAGTCTCGAGGGGGCTTTCCTAGGTCGGTTAGATTGTCTTGTCTTGTCAATGCGTAAGTCATCTTGAGAGTCAGGGTCAGGGTTCGAGTCCAAAATCATAGTGTTTGGAACGTCAGGCTGTGGGTCACTGGTCCCTTGCAAGTCAGTGTGCTCAGCTATGTCAGGTTGAGTCTCGTCTTTGTCAGCATCCTGTCCCTCTCGAGCAGCTGGATCTTCAGACTGAATATCCAAATCCAAACTGAATGGTTCTGATGCCTCCTTGTCTCCTCTTGTATTTTGTGTCATGAATGGTATGTCATACCAGACTCCAAATTCTTCATCTTCTGAATCTGTGTATTCCTCTTCATTATTGCCTTGTACTGGCATGTCGAGGTTGAGGATGGTTTCGTTGTTGTCTTTCCTGGTATTGTTTCTCTTTCTCCTTGTTCTTTTTCTTTCTGGAGCAAGCCTTGAGCTTTGCACTGAATCCAAACACACTTTATGACCCAGAGGCAAAATGTGATTACGATGCAGGGTTTTGATGGGTCCACTTCCATCTTCTGGTTTCAGCCGAAACACAGGTAGGTTTGACATTTGGCTTTCTACAACATAAGGCGTTGAGCTCCAGCGATCTGCTAGCTTATGTTTTCCTTGTAATCCAAGATTGCGTATTAGGACTCTGTCTCCAGGTAACAATTGTGAGAATTTGATTTTCTTGTCGTATCTCTGTTTGTTTCCTTTATTTTGTTTTGCAGCAGCAGCCTCAGCAAGTTCGTAAGCCGTTTTTAACTCTTTCCTTATGTCTGTGATGTATCGGAGATAAGTGTCTTTGCTTGTATCATCCCTGGATGTTCCAAAACACAAATCCACCGGCATCCTTGCGTCACGCCCCAACAATAGGATAATAAGGCGAGAATCCAGTGGCTTCATTCGGTGTGCAATTGTAAGCATGGACCAAATGTGAAATGTGTTGACTCCATTTTCTTTTCTTGTCAGGCTCTAGGGTCCCAAGCATATCTAACAATGTCCTATTAAATCTCTCAGGTTGGGGATCCCCTTGTGGATGATATGGGGTCATTCTTGATTTGTCTACACCAAGGGAACTCAGCAACTCATGTATGAGACGACTCTCAAAATCTCTTCCCTGATCACTGTGCATGCGTTTTGGCAATCCGTAATGGACGAAATACTTCTCAAGCAGGACTTTAGCTACAGTAGAAGCTTTCTGATCTCTTGTTGGGAAGGCCTGCGCATAGCGGGTGTAATGATCGGTAATGACCAGGACATTTTCTGTGTTGTTGGAGTCTGGTTCAATGGATAAGAAATCCATACATACAAGGTCCAAAGGGCCATGACTTTGCATGTGGAACAATGATGCAACTTTCTTTGGAAGTGTCTTTCTCTTTATGCACCGAGCACAGAGTTTGCAGTGTCCTTCGACGTCGGATTTCATTTTAGGCCAATAGAACCTTTCTTTAACGAGTCCATAGGTCTTGTCAATGCCGAGATGACCAGAATCATCATGGAGTGACTGCAGCACCATTTTCCTAAATTTTTCCGGCAACACTAACTGTGAACGGCGCGCTCGGCCAGGTGGAACAGTGATTCGGTACATGACATCTTGTTGAAATTTTAGTCGGCCCCACTCTCTCAGTAGTAGTGAGCCAGCAGAACTTTTTGACTTAACTTGATTTGTGTCTCCTTGCTTGAGAGCTTTCCATATTTCACCGATTTTGGGATCCTCTTGTTGAGCCTTCGAGATCTCCGAGGGGCTCAAAATAGGCATTTCCTTGACACTGAGTGTAGACAGGTTGCAGAAGGCCTTGGGTGTGGCTTGCATGGGAAGGCCTAAATGATCAACTGCTTTGTTAGGACAAGTATCTGTCCTGATCATGGTAGACACTTGACACATAGCTCTCACACCATCTGCGGAAATGTCAGTCCATGGCTGTTCAACAGTTTTGTCAGGATGCGGTCGCCTTGATAAAGCGTCGGCATCAATATTTTGAGTACCAGCTCTGTACTTGAGACTGAAGTCATATGTTGACAAGGCTGCGAGCCAACGGTGACCTGTTGCGTCTAGTTTGGCTGACATCAAGACGTACGTCAAAGGGTTGCTATCTGTTCGGACTTCAAACTTTGCACCGTACAGATAGTCGTGCAGCTTGTCGACTACGGCCCACTTCAAGGCAAGGTATTCCAACTTGTGAGCCGGATAGTGACGTTCCGATGGGGTTAGACTGCGACTTACAAATGCAACTGGTCTTAGTCCTTCACCTTGATCCTGATATAAAACACCCCCTAGTCCCTCTCTGCTAGCATCAACATGTAGCACATAGGGTAACTGCGGGTTAGCAAAGGCTAGTACTGGAGCGTTTACAAGTCGGTGCTTTAACTCTTCAAAAGCTGTTTGGCAATGGTCATCCCACCTTGAACCAAAGGGCTCAGACGGATTGAAATAGGGTTGTTCCTGATTATTCTTGAACCTTTTTCCATGAGGGGGGTAGCCAGACAAAAGTTGGTTCAGCGGGAAAGCAACCTTGGAATAATCTTTGACAAAGCGTCTGTAATACCCGCAGAATCCAAGAAATGATCGTAGGGTGGTTACAGTTGTTGGTCGGGGCCAGGAAGTGACTGCCTCCGTTTTCTTTGGATCTGTAGACACTCCTTTCTGGGAAACAATGTGTCCGATGTAAGACACTGATGGCTGGCAAAACTGGCATTTGTCTAAGGACAGCTTAAGGCCTTCCTCTTTTAGGCGGTTGAGCACTTTTAATAGTCTTTGCTCGTGCTGTTCAAGTGTAGCGCCAAACACTATGAGGTCATCCAAATAGACCAAAACTTCCAGCAAATTCATGTCTCCGACTGTTTTTTCCATGATACGCTGAAATGTTGCAGGAGCGCCTGACACCCCTTGTGGCATCCTTTCAAACTGGTAGAAGCCAAGTGGGCAGATAAAAGCGGTCTTTTCTTTGTCTGCTTCACTCATGGGCACTTGGTAATAACCACTTCGCAGATCTAAAACGCTGAACCATTTGCTTCCATTAAGACAGGTAAGTGCATCTTCAATTTTGGGTACTGTGTACTGATCAGGAATAGTACGCTTGTTTAGTGTCCTATAGTCCACACACATCCTAATCTTGCCAGTTTTCTTTTTCACCACCACAATAGGTGAGGCATAAGGACTGCACGATTCTGTAATGATGCCAGCACCTTTCAACTGCAATAGATGCTCTCTGAGTGCTTCTAAATCAGCAGGTGGTAAGCGACGGGACCTTTCTCGAAATGGCTTGTCATCATTTATTTTGATTGTATGCATTGTGCTTTTAATACAGCCTACATCAAACTCATGAGTAGAGAAAACTTCACTGTGTTCCATCATTTTAGTCACTAGTCTTTCTTTCCATTTCTCGGGAACAGGTGATGTTCCAAAGTCAAAAGATGATGAGGTTAGTTTCTTTGAAGACTTAAGATCGATCTCTTTACTGGTGGCCGATATTGACAGCACATCAACAGGGAAGAGGTGGGCAATTGGCATACCTCTGGTAAGTGAGATCTCTTTTGTCGAATTGTTCCTAACCAGGACAGTGATTTTTCTGGAACTTACAACAGTGGCTGACTGCAGTTCGGGTCTCACTAAAAGCTGATCTGGAAACCTTGATTCCCCTGTAAGATCATCAGGTGAGTCCACCAAAATGGCTTGAGTGTTTGGAATCCCTTGAAATTTTGGCACGCCTTTGACCCTTGCTACACCACCTGGGCGCAATGTCACTGGTTTTGTTTGAGCAAACCAAACGGATCCCCTTCTGTAGGTGTCAGTTTCGGGTGGGGATTTTGAAATTTCCTCTAAAGCCTTTTTGAAAGCAGGATGGATATGTTTCGCTGCCATGACATTTCCCCCATCACGGTCCTTGTAGCTTTTTAGAAGTTTTCTCACAGTGGGAGTGTTTGTGCCAATGAGCATAGATGCATTGTCTTTCACAGCTGGATTGGGACAGACTAGCACAAGTGCATCAATGGTCTCAGTCACAGCTACATCAGCTTCCCTGAACTCCAGCTTTAGTGACAAATAGCCATCGTACGGATAATCGGCGGGACTGAGGCCCCATATCTGCAGAACACTGATAGGCGTTAATGGCAGATGAGTCAGGTATCTGTCGTAGAAGGATCTATAGAGCAGAGTGACTTGAGAACCAGTGTCAAGAATAGCTTTAGTGTAAATGCCTTCAATCTGTACTGGTACAGCAGAACTAGGGCCAACTAAGCCTTGGGGAATAGTGTCTTCCAATTCTTTCTCTGTTTTGATGCTCTTGGAACGTGTCTTTACCAGTGGGACCCCAGGTCGTTCCACTACTGGGCCCCGTGATAGTTTCCCAATTTCTTTGTCTGTTTGATAAGACGTTTGTTGACTCTTAGGAGATTTTCTGGGCTATTACAATCTGTAGTGACCATCTTCTCCACACTTGTAACAAAATACGCCAAGAGGAATCTCTGAACTAGTCTTTGGCCTGTGTGCCAATGAGCTCCCTTTGTACTTGCTTTTATTTGCACGTTCATAGTTTGGACTCTTTATTTCAGGTTGTACTGCAGCTGTGGCGACGCTCACAACTTTTAGATTGCTCATTTCAGCTTTCATTTCCTTGAGTTCCCTTTTGAGTCGTTCCACCTCCGGGCCAGTTTTGACTTCAGGTGAGGACGTGGTAACAGAAGTGACTGCTTTTGACATTACGGCACTTTTAGTGTCATTTCTGCCCTGCAGCATATCTTCTTCTTCTCTGACTTCTTTCAAAAGTTCACTGAAGGTTAGAGGTTCTCTTAGCTTGCGTGTCATTCGTATGCGCATTGCAGTCATATCATGTGGTAGAACACCTCGTACAACTTGTTCAGTACGGAGTCGATTCATGTCAGATAACTGCAAGCCTCCCTTCCAGAACACACAATGCAGCAGTTTGTCTAGTCGTAGCAGGTATGTTGACAGTTTCTCTCCCTCAATTTGAAATGTGCTTCTGAACTTGACTAGGAGATCAGCTGAACTTTCAGTAGTTCCAAATGCTGTTTCCAGTGCCTGCATATAATCATTTGATGTGGTGTTGGGATTTTGTGCTCTTGAGAATCGTATTATGTCGGCAGCTGGGCCTCTCAGACTCTCCACTATCCTTTGTTTCTTTACGCTGTCTCCACATTGCCATTCCTCCAGCATGTGTGTAGTTTGCTCTGCCCAAGCGTCATACTCATCTTCGCCACTAGGTCTGATGGAAAACATCCGCAGCTTCCTGTAGCTTTGAGTGTCAGCTGGCGCAGCATTGCATTTGTCCACAAGACAGCTAATAGCATTGACAAGAGCAGCATTTACATCTAGCGAGGGAGGGTTTAATAGTCCTTTAACATCAGCGATGCTTTTGCCTTCACTTTTAAGAAATGACAGCAGCTTGGCTTGAAATTGTTCAAATTCTGTGACCGCAGGAAGTACATGAAGAGGCCACGGACCAACTTCGCCAGGAATGCCGATAGCATTTGGTAAAGTCTGTCCGGTCACACAGACTTTACCAAAGCCTGGACTTACATTGTGTGTAAATTTCATGATGAACAGACCAACAGAAATGGTCCAAAATCACTTAGAAAAAAGTCTGGTTCCATTGACTTACATTAAAAGTAAAGTAGGTTTTCTCCTTCTCCTATAAAGTATTCTGACAACAGCACTAGGCAAAGTACATTACTGAGCTTTCAGAGTGTTAGAAATGCTAAAAAGATGGTTCTTCATGGGTTCTTTAGTAAAGGCAACTGTTCTATTTATGACCATGAGTTCTATATGAGTTCCTGCAGCACCTGCTCATGGTTCGGGGTCTGTTCTTCTGTCTGTTCGGGGTCTGTTCTTCTCTATGAGTTCTATATGAGTTCCTGCAGCACCTGCTCATGGTTCGGGGTCTGTTCGCTGCATCTCCTCCTCAGGTGCTTTTTAAAACTGTAGTCTAGATTTAAGCCAGTTATGAACTAAAAACCGCAACGACAGCGGAAACTCACCGGGCTGAGGAGTCTGAGACGCCGCCAGCGTTAACTAACTAGAAAGGAAGGAAATGTTGACACTCTGTCAGCAATACAGTTAAACACTTACCCCCGTCAGATCCACTGCAAGCTCCGTGAAGGAGATAAAGAAAGAAAACAAAGCTGCTCCTCATGGCTGCTTTCTTTACCTCTGCCGTCTTGCGCATTTCGTTTTCTTTCTGTTTCTTTATCGCTGAGGTGGGAGGGGCAGAGGAAGGGAGAGAGACAGAGAGAGAGAGGAAGAGGGAGAGAGACACAGACACAGAGAGAGAAAGGAAGAGAGAGAGAGAGACAGAGAGAGAGAGAGGAAGAGAGAGAGAGACACAGACACAGAGAGAGAAAGGAAGAGAGAGAGGAAGAGAGAGAGAGAGAGGAAGAGAGAGAGAGAGAGAGAGAGAGAGAGAGAGAGAGAGAGGAAGAGAGAGAGAGAGAGAGAGAGACACAGAGAGAGAGAGAGAGAGAGAGAGAGAGAGAGAGACAGAGAGAGAGGGGAAGAGGGAGAGAGACACAGACACAGAGAGAAAGGAAGAGAGAGAGAGAGAGACAGAGAGAGAGAGGAAGAGAGAGAGAGACACAGACACAGAGAGAGAAAGGAAGAGAGAGAGAGACAGAGAGAGAGAGAAAGAGAGAGAGACAGAGAGAGAGACAGAGAGAGAGAGGAAGAGAGAGAGAGAGACACAGAGAGAGAGAGACACAGAGGCAGAGACAGAGAGAGAGAGAGAGAGAGGCAGAGGCAGAGAGAGAGAGAGAGGAAGAGAGAGAGAGAGAGGAAGAGGGAAGGTATTACTTAAGTGGTGGATCATTCTCAGCACTGCAGTAACACTGACGTGGTACTGGTTAGTGTGTGTTGTGCTGGTATGAGTGGATCAGACACAGCAGCGCTGCCGGAGTTTTTAAACACTGTGTGAGACCTGTTGCACTATTTTGTGATAAATATTACATTATGTGGGGGAAAAAATAAGGTTTTTTTACTTCCATCCATCCATCCATCCATCCATTCTCTAAGCCGCTTCTCCGTCAGGGTCGCGCGGGGGTGCTGGAGCCAGACAGACAGACACAGACAGTCGCTCACACCCAGGGGCAATGTAACATGTCCAGTCGATCTGACTGCATGTCTTTGGACTGTGGGCGGAAACCGGAGAACCTGGAGGAAACCCACACAGACACGGGGAGAACATGCAAACTCCACACAGAGAGGACCCCGAATCGAACCCGGGCCCTCCTCGCTGTGAGGTGACAGCGCTACCCACCACGCCACCGTGCCACCTTTTTTTTTTTTTTTTAACTAAAATTTGCATCAAATACTTTGAAGGTGTCAATGAAAATGTAAAAAAATAAAAGTATGAAACAAATATCCCAAAACTATGCTTAAAATATGATTAGTGTAGAATAAAAAAAACCTGAAATACAAACAAATGTCCAGTCTGATTCTCTGGATTCTGCAACCTCTGGTCACACGGAAGCGTCCATCCCAAGCGGCCTCTTTTAAAAGTTTGCATTGTTGCACAGCATAGACTGAAGAGAGAATTAAACAGCCCTGTGATCTTGTAGTCTTTCTCTGGGATGTGGCTTTAAGTTTTTTAATATTCTCCCCTCACATTTGCACCTGCCTTTCACGTCGAGTGAATGTTTTATGATGAATGAAGAGATACATGCACTTGGATGGATTTGAATACATTTACATTTTTATTTTAATACCAAAATCTTATCTTAAAACCTCTAAAAAATAACACACGTCTGGTCTCTACCACCACTTACTAGCAGAGGGAACGTTATTAGTAGTCTGCCAGATCTTTGACAACCGTCATTAGTTTATCTCGCAGAGGTTTGTTCCAGGTAATCCCAGTGTATATGGGATCTTCTTCATGCTTCTAGATAGTTTCTTTTTTGAGTCTTGGTTCCTCTCAGTGTTTCTTCATGCTCTTAGTTAGTTTTCCTATGGATTCTTGGTTTCAGTGGTTCTGCTTACTTTTAGTGAGTTTTCGTTTTGAGTCTTGGCTCCCATCAGTGTGTCTTCTGCGTTCTCTTATGGAGTTATTGTGTCATCCTCATTACACATAATTAGGGATCTATAAACCTGGGGATTTATAAAGCCCCTGCTGGAATCCTTGTAACAGTCATTCTGTGATTTATTGAAAGGTGCATAACAGACATTAACACATTTTACCTTTAACAACATATATTTAAGCTTTTAACAAATATTAATGAATAAAATAATTGATGCAATACTTAAATGCAACGTTTAAATACAACAAGTGCGATGATTGAATAAAAATAAGCTAAAAATGATAGGTATGCATTTTTATTTCACATACATCATTGGCCCATAAGGCCTTGAGAGCCCTCCCAAACCACCCCTCCCCGCCCAGATATTGTAGCATATACTAGCTTTGTGATAAGACAATAAAACATAAGAAAATGATCATAACACTAAAACTGCTTTTTGTAAGGTGCCATTAAGTCAAAGGTTAGAATGTACACAGAAGGAGATTAAAGCAAACTCCAAAGAAAGAAGTTCATCTCGTTGAATATTCAGTTATATTAAATAATATTAAATATTACATTTCCTCACCAATAGATGGCAGCATTAAACAAGCTGGCAGTACAGTCACCAAAATATCAAATAAACACCATGATAAATCAAATAAAGACCATGTAAAAAAAAAAAAAAAGCAGTTCCAAGTCAAAAAAATATATATATACAGTACTGACCAAAAGTTTGGACACACCTTCTCATTCAAAGAGTTTTCTTTATTTTCATGACTATGAAAATTGTAGATTCACACTGAAGGCATCAAAACTATGAATTAACACATGTGGAATTATATACTTAACAGAAAAGTGTGAAACAACTGAAAATATGTCTTAACTTCTAAGTTCTTCAAAGTAGCCACCTTTTGCTTTGATTACTGCTTCGCACACTCTTGGCATTCTCTTGATGAGCTTCAAGAGGTAGTCACCTGAAATGGTCTTCCAACAGTCTTGAAGGAGTTCCCAGAGATGCTTAGCACTTGTTGGCCCTTTTGCCTTCACTCTACGGTCCAGCTCACCCCAAACCATCTCGATTGTGGTTCAGGTCTGGTGACTGTGGAGGACAGGTCATCTGGCGCAGCACCCCATCACTCTCCTTCTTGGTCAAATAGCCCTTACACAGCCTGGAGGTGTGTTTGGGGTCATTGTCCTGTTGAAAAATAAATGATGGTCCAACTAAACGCCAACCGGATGGAATAGCATGCCGCTGCAAGATGCTGTGGTAGCCATGCTGGTCCAGTATGCCTTCAATTTTGAATAAATCCCCAACAGTGTCACCAGCAAAGCACCCCCACACCATCACACCTCCTCCTCCATGCTTCACGGTGGGAACCAGGCATGTAGAGTCCATCCGTTCACCTTTTCTGCGTCGCACAATGACACGGTGGTTGGAACCAAAGATCTCAAATTTGGACTCATCAGACCAAAGCACAGATTTCCACTGGTCTAATGTCCATTCCATGTGTTCTTTAGCCCAAACAAGTCTCTTCTGCCTGTTGCCTGTCCTAAGCAGTGGTTTCCTTGCAGCTATTTTACCATGAAGGCCTGATGCACAGTCTCCTCTTAAAAGTTGTTCTAGAGATGTGTCTGCTGCTAGAACTCTGTGTGGCATTGACCTGGTCTGTAATCTGAGCTGCTGTTAACCTGCGATTTCTGAGGCTGGTGACTCGGATGAACTTATCCTCTGCAGCAGAGGTGACTCTTGGTCTTCCTTTCCTGGGGCGGTCCTCATCTGAGCCAGTTTCTTTGTAGCGCTTGATGGTTTTTGCGACTGCACTTGGAGACACTTTCAAAGTTTTCCCAATTTTTCGGACTGTCTGACCTTCATTTCTTAAAGTAATGATGGCCACTCGTTTTTCTTTACTTAGCTGCTTTTTTCTTGCCATAATACAAATTCTAACAGTCTATTCAGTAGGACTATCAGCTGTGCATCCACCTGACTTCTGCACAACACAACTGATGGTCCCAACCCCATTTATAAGGCAAGAAATCCCACTTATTAAACCTGACAGGGCACACCTGTGAAGTGAAAACCATTTCAGGTGACTACCTCTTGAAGCTCAAGAGAATGCCAAGAGTGTGCGAAGCAGTAATCAAAGCAAAAGGTGGCTACTTTGAAGAACCTAGAATATAAGACATACTTTCAGTTGTTTCACACTTTTTTGTTAAGTATATAATTCCACATGTGTTAGTTCATAGTTTTGATGCCTTCAGTGTGAATCTACAATTTTCATAGTCATGAAAATAAAGAAAACTCTTTGAATGAGAAGGTGTGTCCAAACTTTTGGTCTGTACTGTATTTCTATTTTTTACCTTCTACTACATCTTATGTAAGACCAGACCTCGTTATCACAGCTCTATACAGCTGTTTCACATTTTAATTCCTTATTTTGACTCTATAAATAACAATGTAGCTTTTATGACAGCAAATTAGTTGAAAATCAGAGCTGAAAACTTTAGATTAAGTTGTAATTTAGACTAAAATCTTTTTGCTTTGTGTGACCATATACAGTTATTATATTTATTAAAAGATATTATTTTAAAATGATTGAACCTTCCAGTTTGTTGCTACCAAAACAATCAAAACACTATTAATAATTAACCAAACTTTATCAGTGACTGTATCAGTGACAGTAACTAAAGTTAATTGTGGAAATATCTCATTAAACCACTAGGCATTACATGACCTGCAAACCCAGCTTTGTTGTACACACATAAAATCATATGTTTATTGCAAGACAAAAAAAGTTAATTGCAGAAAATAAATCACCGCAGATATTGTCATGACATTATTTGTGATAACACATGACCTTGAATGTTCTCTCACTTTTATACAACAGCTTGTACAAAATTAAAAAATAAATCAAAGAAGCCCTGAATTCATACTGTATATACTTTAATACTGATAGCACCGAATAAGATAAAGGGGAAAAAAGGACAACATAAAATTCAGTAAGACTTAAAAGATAGAATCTAAATATTTAGGACAGAATGTAACTATTTACAATAGGATGTGCATTGGAATTAAACAGTCTGACTCACTTCACTAGTGGCCTTCAGACAGTGTCGCCTGTGTTGACTGGGTCATGTGCTGCACTGAGGACTGCACTCCACCCTTTTCTGTCAGCTTGTGTGGGTCTCCAGTAGCTTTTTATTTTTGATTCCTCAGATCTGAAATTAGTAATGCTATTTAGAGATCTGAAAAATGTTTGCTAGTCTAAGTTCACTTGATAACTGTACACGCATATTTCTTTTATTTCCTCTTGTCCAGTAACAGTAACTACTGTGGTTCAGTATTGGTGTATTCCCCAATGATTTTCTCATCATGTCTCATTGATTTAATGTTTCAGAGAAAGACGTTGTTTGCAGGCTTAAACTCAAGGTCAATCTTTAAACACCTGGAACATCTAAACAGAGGTCCGTTAAGGTACCTGTTGAGCCTTGTGTGCAGAACAAGTTAACTGCTGGTACTATAGGGCTTACCTTTTGTGGTATGCATAGATCCACAGAAATGTCAAAGCATCAATCAGCACAGCACTTTCAATTGTTGCCAAATTAACCTGAATGTCATGACAGCCAGTCTGTAAAGTACTTTGGCTCAACCCCACTTCTGATTTTCACCCACACTGTTAGAAATAAAGGTTCTGTGCAGGTACATTTTTCATTCATCAAGGTACAAACAATGTAAAATGTGCCCTCAAAAGGTACAACAGCAGCTTTAAGGTCAAATTGTGAACCTTAAATAAGTTTTTCCAGGTGAAAAATAAGTTTTTGTTTCTTTTCATAACCAAATATTTTAAACAGAACAATAAAACAAAAAGCCTGGAGATGAGATGGGGGGTGTGGAATCAATACAACTTAGAAAATCAATGGATTAGCAAAATAGTTATAATCCCTGCCTAAAGGTCCTGAGATGATTTAATCCTTAATTTTAAGACTCATCACGTCAATACAAGTGAATTTGTTTAGAAGCGGATCTTGACCGAGGTTTCCCATTCCATCTATCTTGAATGTGCCAGAATATAAATGCTGCACCATTTAAAGGGAAATTTAGCTAGCTACTGAGACATTAGCATGCTACTGCTAAAGTAAAGGTCCATTATACATTGGAACAATGTTAAACTAAAGTAACACAGTGTTTATCATAATTCTTTAATAGAGAAAATACATTTTTTTATTTCATTGCTTGTGCAGCATTCTCACCAGGTTTGACTTTAATTCTCTCAACACTTTGTGTTTGGAGCCTTTGAAAAGCCTTCATTTGGAGGGCTACTTAGCCCAAACACTTTGCCCTTTTTCAAAAAGCTTCATAGTGCCTCAATAGTGTGCTAACTATAGAGGTTTTGAAATTCTAGCAGCAATTCTAGCAGCAATTCTACAGCCAAATAGTGTACTACTTGTTGAGTATGGATGTGGCTGAATTGTTGAAAACAACTATCTTTAGTGACTAATTTTCTACATAGTGCACTATGTAGGGCACAGAGAGCCATTTGCATTCAGTCCCAGCACGAGTAGAGGGGCACTGTTGGATTTGCACCATATAAGATTCGCAGTGGTAATTTGGTGACCAAAAATACTTAAAAGGCGAAGGTTTTTCCATCTAGAAAAGGCCTAGTCCTTTATGAGCAAGGACAGGCCAAGGCGTGCCACTTTTTGGAATTGGGTTGGTACAACAGAAGCAACATCATAACACTCAGTCAGTAAACTTTCTCCCCCCTCCAAAACAAACATATCACAACAAGCATAATGAATGTAAGAAAAAGAGAAAAGAGCAGGAGTAACTGTGATCACATCATTAAATCAATTAAAATGCAATTAAACGTCAAGAACTCAAGTAACCTAATCTGAAAGCCCAAAGCACTGAAGTAAAGACATTTTCTGTAAGATTTGTCTCCTACAGTGATTACACACTGATTAGAGATTAAATGAAAGGTTGAATGAAAGATTTTTTTTTTCACAATTACACATTGATCACAAAATTGCAAAATCCTGTTGATTTACTCACCATTAGATCTACAGCAGCTCCAGAAACCAAATCCAATGATCAACAAGCAAATGCAGGCAAGAGACATCCAAACAGCAAACCTGCTGCGTTTCTCCACAACTACACAAAATATAATCACATTAACAAATTTTTTATCTTGTAGATTTGTGTCCACAGAACGGTTTCTTACCAAGAAATAATGGAAGGTTTAAGGCATTAAATGTCTTGCTTTGCAAAACAAACAAGAAGTTTTTAACATGAAATTAATATGAAGCCATCCTACCCCAGACTGTGGTGATGTTGTGCTCTACGCTGCTATGAAGCACTACACAGCTGTAGGTGTGTTTCCCTACATCCTCCTCTGGAACCGTCACACTCCTTCTGGTCTGGTATGTGCCGTCCTCGTTGGGCAGCACATCAGTGACTCCTCCATCCACAGGATGCAGATCTGGGCCGAGCCAGTCGACCTGAACCGCCCGGGGGTAAAACCCCGTCACGTGACACGTGACTGTAATGGAGCCGGCCTTCTGTTTCTCAAAGATCCTGACTTCTGGAACTGGAACACACTTTAAAACTTAGTAACAGGTACAATGTGAATTTTTGGTCCTATCATCAGTCAGGCTAAATTAATGGTTAAATTAATAATAAATAAATAAATGAATAATAAAAATGAAGGTAAGTTAAAACAAGTAGGCTGTTTTTTTTCCTCCACAGTTAGAAATGCATTATTTTGAACCGAATGTAGCTGCTGCAATCCTAAAGGAACTTCACACAGATGTTATACTGACCTTTTCTGATGCGGACTGAAGGAGCATTCTTGAATATGTTCAGTCGATCTATAATCACTTTTCTGTAGTAATCCGTTATGTCATCCATGTCCCTTTCATCTCTGCATCTCTGATTTTTATACAGAACTGCTTCAGAAACAGCAGCAACAAATACCCTTTTGTTCAAATCAAGACTTATGAAGTCTTTTCCATTGAATTTGTGTGTTAGCCATGACCTGTAGGTTCCATTTGGAAAGAGAGTACAGCAGCCCCAGCCCTCGTATATGTTACTGTCAGCCAACAAGCCTAAAAAGAGTAAAAGACAGTGTCAATGTCTAATAGAAGTACTTACATGTAAAGTGTTTGTGTTAAAGTCATTTAATGGTCACTGTAAAGTCTTTGTAAACCTAATAAATTCATTTTAAAAACATTAAATGACAACAATCCACCACATCTCATGTCATTCCAACATTATTTAACTGAAGTCCCGTGCAATCTGCAATCATGCTACATGTACAGTGTGTTTACCTTTGGAAATGATGTAATCACACTGATCAAATACAAAAGGGCTATAAAGGCTGAAGCGCTCTAATACACAAAATTACCTGTAGAGAATGTAGAAAATGCATCATTATTTGTATAAGTCTATGGGTTGGATATTTAATCTATTCACATCCAACAACTACATTTAATATATAGGAAAAATACAAGAGAAGTTCAAAAGTTCTTAATTATTCAGCAAGTAAAATATTGTGGCGTGGTGGAGGAGGGAGAGACAGTGAACCGATCCATTTTGACAGAAAAAGGCTCTTTTTAATTCGATGCCTTAGCAACGTAATCACCCAAATGGGTAAATGGACCTGTCACCCACACAGCTCACGAGGGAATGGCATCAATAACAATACAACACATGCACACGGCAGGTGACAACTTATACAGTACAACTACATAAACCGATAAGGGAGGACTCAAGCTACATAACACACATAACCAAACACATAACTAATAAATACATGCGCCAACATTACACATAACAGGAACCAATACTGGAGCCGCAGGGGCTCATGGGAAGTAGCCCTTTGGGCCGACGCTACACAGCACCCCCCTAAGAGGTCAGCCATCCTCGGTGACCCCACTAGGACACGGCATCGCAGCAGTCACACGACAGTAACAAGTACAGCGCACGAGGCATCATCAAAGCATTTTTCTACTTTTCATAACTTAAATGTGAGTAGGTGGGGCTAAATTGCTGTAGGCTGTATAGGCAGATATATATTTATCTTCCAAATAGGTAGTGTATGGACTGGGGAGTGAATGGCATGCTTTGAAACTGTAACAAAGTTTGCCAAAGGTACATCAAACTCCCATTTCAAAAAGATAAGGAACAGGGTGACAGGGGCCCTTTAAATAATAAAAATATTTTGTTGTTGGTTAACCCCACCGGCTGTGGACAGAGGGGGAACTCAATGGCAGAGCACAAGGGCAGGTGGCAGTAAAACACAAAATGAATAGTGTAACTAAACAAAGTCTAGAAATGGTGGCCCATACTTACACTGCTGTTACTTGAGTGACTTGAGAGCAAGGCTTAGAGGGATCAGGAGCAAACTCCAAGAGACTTGAGGGCAATTACCCAAATACTGGCTTTATCAAGAGATACATGCACATGGCATACAAACTCATGACTGAGCACAGAACAACCAAAGAGCCACTGTTTCAGTAGAGCCCAACACAGGTGTCACTGGTTGTCTCTAATTACCTAGAGATGGCTCTCTGCTCCCATCTAAGGGATCTGAGTCTGACCACAGGATGGTTGACAGGGCAGATACACTGACCTGTCACATTTTGTTATTTCAACCATGATAGTTTTTTTGTTGGAATTCAACAATTCAGCCTCAACAGTGACCATTTATGTTCACAGAGCAGATGGATTTAGCACAGTACCTGTCCTGTTAAACTGCTGAACAGCTGAAGTGAATCCTTGAGTAATTACACGTCTGTTGCGATCTGCCCAGTTCTGTATATGTTTCCAGTGCCACTGTCCTGCAATACTGTTGAGCCAGTCAGGACAGGGCATTTTAGAAGCCATGGTACTGTCATGGTAGAAGATGGTCACGTCATTCAGGGTGGTCCTCTGTAAAAACTCAGGAAGGTTAAAGCCACGGGACACAGCTATGTGGATACATAGGTTTAGAGACTCCGGGTCTGCAGGAGAAAAAAGAAAAGTCTTATAAAGTCCTCACATAAAATAATTTTGCTAATAAATAAATGTGTGTACTAATTCCACAGTGAGTTTGTGCTGTTGGAACAAAACCTCATATGTCCATTTTTGTTGTTTTTTTTAGTTTTTGACATGATGTGAAAATGCCTGTTGCTCTTTACATGGTGTGTAAATTTCATGATGAACAGACCAACAGAAATGGTCCAAAATCACTTAGAAAAAAGTCTGGTTCCACTGACTTACAGTAAAAGTAAAGTAGGTTTTCTCCTTCTCCTATAAAGTATTCTGACAACAGCACTAGGCAAAGTACATTACTGAGCTTTCAGAGTGTTAGAAATGCTAAAAAGATGGTTCTTCATGGGTTCTTTAGTAAAGGCAACTGTTCTATTTATGACCATGAGTTCTATATGAGTTCCTGCAGCACCTGCTCATGGTTCGGGGTCTGTTCTTCTCTATGAGTTCTATATGAGTTCCTGCAGCACCTGCTCATGGTTCGGGGTCTGTTCTTCTCTATGAGTTCTATATGAGTTCCTGCAGCACCTGCTCATGGTTCGGGGTCTGTTCTTCTCTATGAGTTCTATATGAGTTCCTGCAGCACCTGCTCATGGTTCGGGGTCTGTTCTTCTCTATGAGTTCTATATGAGTTCCTGCAGCACCTGCTCATGGTTCGGGGTCTGTTCTTCTCTATGAGTTCTATATGAGTTCCTGCAGCACCTGCTCATGGTTCGGGGTCTGTTCTTCTCTATGAGTTCTATATGAGTTCCTGCAGCACCTGCTCATGGTTCGGGGTCTGTTCTTCTCTATGAGTTCTATATGAGTTCCTGCAGCACCTGCTCATGGTTCGGGGTCTGTTCTTCTCTATGAGTTCTATATGAGTTCCTGCAGCACCTGCTCATGGTTCGGGGTCTGTTCTTCTCTATGAGTTCTATATGAGTTCCTGCAGCACCTGCTCATGGTTCGGGGTCTGTTCTTCTCTATGAGTTCTATATGAGTTCCTGCAGCACCTGCTCATGGTTCGGGGTCTGTTCTTCTGTCTGTTCTTCTCTATGAGTTCTATATGAGTTCCTGCAGCAGCCGCCAGCGTTAACTAACTAGAAAGGAAGGAAATGTTGACACTCTGTCAGCAATACAGTTAAACACTTACCCCCGTCGGATCCACTGCAAGCTCCGCGAAGGAGATAAAGAAAGAAAACAAAGCTGCTCCTCATGGCTGCTTTCTTTACCTCTGCCGTCTTGCGCACTTCGTTTTCTTTCTGTTTCTTTATCGCTGAGTCGAGGTGTGAGGGGGTCGCGGTCAGGCGACGGTGTGGCAGGATAAGCGCCGCTTAGCGGTTATTACAGCCGGTGTTCTGTCGAGTTGTGCTACGCATCGATATTTGCTACTTTGCGCTTTTGCGCATGCGCAGACCCACAGCCTTGTCATAAGTTTCCACCCCATTAATCTATGCTCCATTTCTGTCGAGTACACGTTCAGGTGAGTCATTTCTTATCTTTATTATTGTTTCCTGACCTATAAACATTTATATAGGCTCCTTAATAAATGTTTTGCATCCTGCCTGCTCTCATCGCACTTTTCTGCAGAATGTAAAAACTATGTAAAGAATGTAAAGAGTAAGTAGTGATGTAAAAAAATATGGGTCTGTACTGGAAGCATTTTTCGATAAGGGATGCACTATTTGACATGTGATATTAGTCTATCGAGATATGCTACACATGGAAAATATTTAATAAGGAAGTTATAATGGATTTAAATCCATGCTTCCCTTGTCCATACAGTGCACGTACTTGATTTTGTAATTAAATGCGTCATAATACTGAGTTTAATGGGAAACACACAACTGGAAGTGCAAACCGATAAGGTAGCATTTCTCGATGGAGTAGCACAGATCGATAGAGTCTGCTGACGATTAACGCTACGGTAGCATTTTTCGACAAAGCAGCACAGACAGGCATTAGACGGTCACAGCGCGGTTCGGCTCAGTTCTGCCCTCCACTTTATTCATACAATAAGCTACAATAAGCATATATAGGGAGGGAGAGAGAGAGGGAGAGAGAGAGAGAGAGAGGAAGGAAGAGGGGGGGGGGGAGAGAGGGGGGGGGGGGGAGACAGAGAGAGAGAGAGAGAGAGAGAGAGAGAGAGAGAGAGAGAGAGAGAGGGGGGGGGAGGAAGAGAGGGGGGGAGAGAGAGAGAGGGGGGCAGAGAGAGAGAGGGGGGGGGGTGGAAGAGGGGGGGAAGAGAGAGAGAGGAAGAGACAGAGAGAGAGAGAGGCAGAGACAGAGAGAGAGAGAGAGAGAGAGAGAGACAGAGAGAGAGAGAGAGAAAGAGGGAAGGTATTATTTAAGTGGTGGATCATTCTCAGCACTGCAGTAACACTGACATGGTACTGGTTAGTGTGTGTTGTGCTGGTATGAGTGGATCAGACACAGCAGCGCTGCCGGAGTTTTGTGTCCACTCATTGTCCACTCTATTAGACACTCCTACCTTGTTGAGGTAGTTAGAAACAATAGTTCATCTACAGCTGCAGTTTGTATATAAAGTTTAAACTCTATTGTTTATTATATTATATTATTACACTATATTATGTGTTGTATACGTATTAATCTGTACACTGTTAGAAATAAAGGTTCTGGGCAGGAACATTTTTCGTTCATCAAGGTACAAACCATGTAATTGTACACTCAAAGGTACAACAAGGTTTTAAGGTCAAACTGTGTACTTTAAATAGGTTTTTCACAGGTGAATAGTAGATATTTGTACCTTTTCATAACTGATTTGTGATTTAAAACAATAAAATAAAAAGGCTGGAGACGAGACGGGGTGTGTGGAGTGCAGCTATGTTCCCTGACTAAAGGTACTGAGATGTACCCTTGAGGGAACCACCCCAGTGACAAGAGTAACAGTTTCATTCCTTTTTTCCTGAAAGTGGACATGTAGGGCGTTATAAAAAAGACAGGCACTGGAAAACCTTTAAACCACTTTTTCACTAATCATTAATTAGTAGGTTTAGGATTTTGGATAGTAATTAGGGTTGAAGTCATTGTGACTTCCTGACTCCTTTAATCAAAGAAAATCACTTTAATATCTAAACACTCTAAACGACTTTGGCTACATCTCAACGACTGAGTTACACAGAAATAAAAAATCAGTGGAATCACCCCTTAAACATTTTCAGCCCTAATGAGACTTGGTGCAAAGGCAGCACCCCTGATCTGGACCAGGTGTAGCTTATTGTCCGCTGAGCGACACTTTTATTTGTAAATAAAAGGCATGAGTCCTATAACAGTTCCTTGATGGGTTCTGTAATTGACCATATACCATACAGTGATATATGAACATCATGACATATGAGGAATAAACGTCGGCCTATGACGAAACGCATTCAGGAAGAGATCAACCAGTACAACCAGTACATCTGGACCACAGAACACACACAAGCTGAAATCTGGAAGAGTTTGGCATTTATTAATTCATTTATTTATTTATTTACTTTTTTATTATGCTGTCTGTAATAGTCCTAAAAGCTGTGCCATCCTTGCACACATACAAAACGCACACTAATTTAAACCCCTATCCGACATTCCGAGGAATGCCGGCCATAATCAACACTAACGTAACTGCAGCGAACTGACCACTGGCAGGTGGCACCAAACAAACCATGTCAATATTCAGATGGAAAGAAAAAGACAAAGTCACGAACGATGATTGTACTTCACAGGAGTTCACTGAATCACTGTTTTGTCATCTTGCATTGGAAAAAAAAGGGAAAAACTAAATTCTAGAGCTACATTTCTAAACATATTCAACCTTAAATGACTGTCAAACAAGAGTAATTTACACATCCTACAAATGTTCAGGCTACGTTTAGACAGATTGCCATTTTTTACACATATCCATGTTAAACATATATATCTTTTCCTGCCTAAAAAAAAAAAAAAAAAAAAAAAAAAAACAGCCCCAGAATAGACACTTCATCATATTCCTGCTGTCTAAACGTCGCCTTATCTAAACACAGCATTCTTAGGCTGAATTGAGGCACTGTGCTCATAAAATCCTCCTCAGGGGGGCGCCGTTTCTGCATCAGGTTTGCTATTTCACATCATTGTGGCCAAAGGCAATACATGCAGGAAAGTATCTGACCCTGGATCAGCTCTACGAGATTTATGAATACAGGCCTTCACATTCTGGAATTCTGTACATTAGTGCTTAGGTGACACAGTTCAGTCAGATTAACCTGATTAACTCAGCCCTATACTTAAAAAGGAAAGACACGATTCTTCCGCTTTCAGCATAGATGTCTGATAGTGTGACAGACGACAGAAAATTGTATTTCTTTTTGCTTTTTTCCCTCTTTTGTTTTGCCGACACATAGAAAAGACATTACAACAAGCAGTATCAAAACCAGAACACGGGAACTAAAGCGCATGACACTGGTCGGTCTTCTTTTTCTTTCTTTTTTATCTTTTTTTTTCCAAAAACATTACAAAAAAGGAAGGAGAATTACGTTAAAGCTTTATCTCTAGACGTCGGCTTTTGGTTGGCCAAGGAAATTAAGAAAAGGTGCACAAAGGCAAAAGAATCCTCATAACATCTCTCAAGGTAACTTAAAGGGAAATTTCGCAGATTTAAAAAAAAGTTCTCCATAATTAAATCATTGGCAAATAAAATAAGTCATTCAGGCTGGTTTGGTGTGAAATTCTCAGTTCTAGAGAAGCTTACAGGGTCAGAATTGTTCGCAACAGTGGTGATAGGAACCAGACGTCCGACTCATTTAATGATCCTGAAAGCTATCTTGCAGGAAGCTATTACACAAAACGGTTGCGAATATGCTACCGGTGGTGTGATGCACTGTTTTATCACAGCTTTGAGATGCAGTTGCACTAAAAAAAGACTTATTTTCTGACCTACCACTATTTTACCATTTCAACCTTACATCTAAAACTTAAGACACTTGCAGGCTTGCTAGTCACAGATAAACAGTAAATGAAATGCCTGTATTTGCATTGTGGCTTTACTGGACTGCTGGTTCCGATCATCACCATTATAAAGAAACCAAGCTGGTAAGTCTTTCTACAAACTCACCTTTTCACATGAAGCCACTCTGAACTATTTTGTTTACATCTCAACAATTGAACTATGCAGAAACCTAGAAAAATCTATGGAATATTCCTTTAAGATCACATATGATCACATGAAGAAAAAACAAAAACACAACACTACACCCCGATGTTCTACTTCAACAGCGCACAAGGTCAAGGCAAAGCGGATTGGATAAAGAGACATACAGTACGGTATATATGTAAAGGCAAAAAACATGAGAAAACAGCTTTGGAAGGAAAATGCTCTTTAATGCTGATCTGAGGTCAGTTTCAGCGGTTTGCTGTTCTGTAGTCTCAACATAATCTCAGTTTGCTGCGTTTGTAGTGAGCAGTTAATTACCACGGATACTAATTTTAATTAGTTTAACTGTACAGAGAAACAGTGCACTGAAAACTCAGTCATAACAGAGGACAAAGGGCAGTGAGCTGAACTCAGTCATGACTTTCACTTTCACTTTGAATTCTTCAGTCAAAAGTAATCGTCAATTAAGGTGCAGGTATCTATTACTGGCTCTATTCTTCCAGAAGGAATAATCTGTGTTCATTTGTTACCAGCATAGTGGTGCACACAGAGTTTTCATAGAACCAATGCACAGCAGAATGGTGAAAGTACAAGTAACCTTATTTTTCACTCAAGTGTTTGAAAGTTGGATAAAAGTTCATAAGAACGGTTTATTAAGACATTCTCTCATGTCTGACGCATCCTGAGAGCTGTAACAGTTAAAAGTTTCAAATTTGCTTTATACAGTTTCATACATTTAAACACAGAATTCAGCAACTGCCCACTGTAAGCAAGTTTTAAGTCAATAGATTTTCTGCTGTTGTTTGTTTTTTTGTTTGTTTTTTAAACTACAGGAAGATTCATTCAAATTACTGATAATCACACAGACACCTCAAGCTGAGATTAGGTTAAAAACACTGGAATATCCTTCAGAGACCCTTTAAGCTGGTCCTAGATCAGCACAAAAAGAGCATCTTCTACTCCGAGAGCCAAGAAACAGCAGCAACGGATTCCACAATCCACCAAAGAAAACCAAAAAAAAAAAAAAGGTTAAGGATCACTGTCCTTCAAAATAGTGGTGGCTTTCCATGTCTGGTGCAAAGTACATGTTGGTGTTCACTAGAGAAGCACTTCTGTGAACTGCACAATTTAGTGTTTCCTGCTCTTGAACGTATTAGAAAGCACTGAGGGTTTGATAACGGGCTGGCGAGCTGAATCAGACAACATATCTTTCCTTATGCGTTGTGGTGACATCAGCCTTCACAAGGACATCACAGAAGGCTGCGATCTGCAACTGAGCCTCTAACCTAGTGGTCATCAACCCTGCTCCTGGAGATCTGCCTTCACTGCAGACTTTAGCATCAACTCTAATAAGAATCCGTCTGAACCATCTTAAAGTCCTCCATTAGCTGAATTGGGATGGAGGTGAAACTTGCAGGACAGCAGATGTCCAGGAGGCGGGTGGGTGACCACTGCTTTAACCAATCATGTCAAATTGGTCAATAAGGGTTCAGTAATGTGTTTTAAATTCACACATACTGCAATTGCCATATGTACCAACGTAACTGTGTTTCGTCCATTGAACCAGAAAATAGAACTCCTGACTAAATTCTCCATCTAACTCAAACCCCTTCAATTGCTAGAGTGCTAACTAGCATCATTTTGAATAGTTCGCCTGGTATTTTTTCCCCACATAATGTAATATTTATCACAAAATAGTGCAACGTGTCTTCACCCCTACATTGTTCAGACCTAGGTAGAGCCAAGAAAACACAGCACTGTGCAGTGCTGGAACTATCCACGTCTAATGTGCCTTACTGAGAAATGCAATGCAGCAGACTCAAGTGTGAAGTGCAATATATGTATACACAGATGAGACAGACATGTCAGCCATGGCACTTTAGCGTCTCACATTTTCATTTTCTCACTAACTAAACAGCTCTGACTACTGGCTTTCATCAAAGAACACTGTGCCTCAGGATTTTCACAGCCTTAACATCTAAAGACCCACACCCAGCAAACCCATTAGAGCCCAATTAAAAAAAAGGCTGGCTTCTTCTTCTTCCTTCTTTTTCTTCTTCTTCGTATTGCACATTTGGAAAAATGAAAAAAGAGGTGCAGTGAAGAAAAAAAAAAAACACACCCCATCCACACTTAATTGTAACAATTTGCCCTTCAACTAACACGTCCTTTAAATATTTCATCTCCTTTACAGCTGATCCGGTCAGGTTCTACGCTCCCATACACCACATTTGAGCTACATTAACTTCATGAAAATGGGTTAAAATCGCATCTCTGATCAAGGGCACGCTTCCCTGTATCCTTTGGACGTATCTCATGTTCACCCTGTGCTTACACATTCCCATAGGAAAATGGAACACACTGCCACATTTAGTCAATATGCTCCAAATGATAAGTAAAATTAATTGGAACATATTTTCAATATATTACATTTTTGTATGGGCACACAAACTGCTGCCACCTGCTACTCCCCAGTGTAGCACGCATCTCTTGGCCGACTGCACTGGCATGTTGTATCAGGCGTATTTCCCCGGTGAGTGTCGGCGTGCTTCTCAGTTGGTCTCATAGGTGGACAGCAGCGCTGCATCCACAGGCTCCATGCAGGACGGGCAGGTGAAGGAACGCATGAGCCACGTGTCAATGCAGTCCACGTGGTAGATGTGCATGCAGGGCAGGAATCGGATCGGGTCGCCGTACTCGAAATCCAGCATGCAGATCACACACCTGCGACAGGACATCACAGTCACAGGCTGTTAGTTAGTATCTAACTGGTATGAAGATTTTGTCACTGGTACTGTTTTCATGGAGCTAAAAATTCAGATGACCAATAATAAAATGGAGCCAAAAGAATGAAACAGAGACATTTTTAGTATTTTGTTTAATGTACTTGTTTATGACCTAAAGTCTAAAGAAATATCCACTGCAATGACATTATTATTGTATATTGTCTCTCGGTGTATATTCTTCTTTTTTGGCTTGCTAAGTAGCTTAATTTTATGAATAATGATGTTATGGGTCAGTTGCGTACTGGTCTTTTAAGGAGCGCAGTATTTTTGATTTTTGACTGTAGAGTATCACCACAGCTCAGCACTCAAAAGCTTTTTTTTGGGTTGATTTCCAGATGATGTATTAGGATTACTTGCTTGTAAGACACAATGTCCTTCAATAATCATTAGAAGCTAACAAGTAATGGATGTTTAAATCCCACTAATTAGCCTTACGCAAACAAAGGCAACACACTTTGACCAAAAGTGTGTTAAATAGCTAAAAACACTTGGAGTAAACCTGCAATTAGTCCATGTTTCATTTTATACATAACAGAAACCGAAACATAAAAGCCTATTTGAGAGTACCTAATATCTCAACGCTTGTTCAGGAAAATGTGATGCGTAATGATTTAGACAATTCGCTCAATGCTAATCGGTGTAGTGTACATTTCAATTTTTTAGCTACATTAGACTCGTAGCTCCAGTTTAAAGCTGAAGAAGCAAACATCTGACACCAAACATGTCTTGGCTGATTGACTACATTAGAAATATTGGGGGGGAAATTTTTACTCGATTTTGCACCAAATTATCACTTCCACCTTGCCAGATAGCAATGTTTGGCTACTCTTTGACGTAAATCATGTTCAAATCACACACACACACACACACACACACACAATAATACAGATTAATCTACATGTTTATGTTTCAAGTTTCGCAGCTGTGAAAGACCTCCAATACTCACTCTTTGATCTTCTTGTCGGAGGGTTCGGAGCCTGGGTCAAAGATCCCGCGGGGGAGGTGCTGGATGAGGCCGATACGCTGAGCAATCCGCACCTGCTCCTCCTCTGTCAGCTGGGTGGCCAGCCGAGCCTGACTGGGTGTGGGGTGATACACGGGAATCTGTACACGTTCCTGCAGAGTACATGAACACACAAACTAGCATTTCATTACTATCCTGGTTTAAAAAAAAAAAAAAAAAAAAAAACCTTGAATGAATGTCATGATAACTTCACGCATGAATGGTTCCAGAAATCTTTGGATCCGGATTTTAGGCATTTTTTATTACATTTTTTATTACATATAGTAATATATGTTTTTTTATTACATATAGTGTGACAATTATTAAATGTCTCATTTTCAAATGTGTAAATATTCAATAGCATCAGTACAACGCTACTGTTGGGTCCTATAGCACAAAACGAAGAATGAAAAACAGAGACACTGCTGTTTTATGCGCATTATACACTGTATTTCCAAAAGTATTCCATCCAAATCATTGAATTCAGGAGTTCCAATCACTTCCATGGCCACAGGTGTGTAAAGCAGAGCCCCTCGGCCTGCAGACTGCTTCTACAATCATTAGTGAAAGAACGGGTCGCTCTCAGGAGCTCAGTGAATTCCAGCGTGGTACTGTGATCGGACGCCACCTGTGCAACAAGTCCAGTCGTGAAATTTCCTCACTACTAAATATTCCACAGTCAACTGTCAGTGGGATTATAACAAAGTGGAAGAGATTGGGAACGACAGCAACTCAGCCACGAAGTGGTCGCTGAGGCGCATGGTGCGCAGAGATCACTAACTTTCTGCAAAGTCAATCGCTACACCTCCAAACTTCATGTGGCCTTCAGATCAGCTCAAGAACTGTGTAGAGAGCTTCATGGAATGGGTTTCCATGGCTGAGCAGCTGCATCTGAGCCTTACATCACCAAGCGCAATGCAAAGTGTTAAATGCAGTGGTGTAAAGCGCCACCACTGGACTCTAGAGCAGTGGAGACGTGTTCTCTAGAGTGACCAATCACGCTTCTTCATCTGGCAATCCAATGGATGAGTCTGGGTTTGCCGGTTGCCAGGAGACGGTACTTGTCTGACTGCATTGTACCGAGTGTAAAGTTTGGTGGAGGGGGGATCATGGTGTGGGGTTGTTTTTCATGAGTTGGGCTCGGCCCCTTAGTTCCAGTGAAAGGAACTCTTAATGCTTCAGTACCAAGAGATTTTGGACAATTTCATGCTCCCAACTTTGTGGGAACAGTTTGGGGACGACCCCTTCCTGTTCCAACATGACTGCGCACCAGTGCACAGAGCAAGACAGGGTCCATAAAGACGTGGATGAGCGAGTTTGGTGTGGAAGAACTTGACTGGCCTGCACAGAGTCCTGACCTCAACCGTCACCAATGTCCTTCTGGAAGAACGGTCAAAAATTCCCATAAATACACTCCTAACCCTTGGAAGAGTTGTTCCCAGAAGAGTTGAAGCTGTTTCCAGTTAACCTGTTCACCTGTGGAATGTTCCAAACTGGTGTTTTTTGAGCATTCCTCAACTTTCCCGGTCTTTTGTTGCCCCTGTCCCAACTTCTTTGGAACATGTTGCAGGCATAAAATTCAAAATGAGTGAATATTTGCAAAAAACAATAAAGTTTATCTGCTTGAACATTAAATATCTTGTCTTTGTAGTGTATTCAATTGAATATAGGATGAAAAGGATTTGCACATCATTGTATTCTGTTTTTATTTATGTTTTACACAGCGTCCCAACTTCATTGGAATTGGGGTTGTAAAAAAAAAACAACAGAAAAACAAACTACAGAACTAAATCCATCCATCCATCCATCCATCCATCCATCCATCCATCCATCCATCCATCCATCCATCCATCCATCCATCCATCCATCTTCTAAGCCGCTTCTCCGTCAGGGTCACGGGGGGTCTAAATCAATCCATGAATCAATAAATAAATAAATAATCAACCACTGTGAGTATTTTATCCATGCTCTCTCTTCCTCAAGCTCCACAGCAGTGTTATTTTCTGCCCAGGTGTTCTAGCTGCCCGGTAGTAAAGGCTGATTTGGTTTCACGCAGAGTCTGGGCAGTTTTACTCTAAGCAAATTCCAAGCTGTGTGTGTGGAACTGAACAGACAAAGTCTCCCACAGGCTTAGTGAACTGAAATAGTTACAAACTGTTGACAGACCAGTTTAGAATTTCAATCAACAGTAAAACCAGAACAGATTCTTTTGGGCAGGATGATATGAATCTCAGTGGGTTGCAATGGAGGTCTTGTAAAGCTGTTGTAGGCATGTTTTTTTTTTGTGTGCGTTACATCATTTGGTACAGGACAGAATGCCACCTTAGATTTGCTTGTAATGTCTACTTGGAGTATTATTATTATTATTATTATTATTTATCCAGAATAAGCCAATGACAATTATTACATTATCAACTGATGGCAATTATTTATATTGACTGCAATTATTTTCTATCATTATTAGCATTTACAAGTGTATGTTTATGTCACAAAAATACATAAACTGAGTGCATTGGATTCAAATAAATAAATGTAAACAAACGAAAGCAGAAAACACGCATACTGAGACAAGTATAATGGGGTCGCTCTTTTGAAGATAAAAGGCATCAAAATAAGACTGAACTGAAAAGCATCCAAGCCGTTTTACTTGCTGTTGTTTTGAACTTCCGTGAAACCATGAATAACAGCACTACCAAAGGGTCATAAGAAAAGGGTTAATCAAGGGTTAATTTACATCTAGCTCAAGCTGTAAATTCACTTTGCCAGCCTGTAATTCTGCATCAAATGTGTTATGAGGTATTACACATTTTGCACGGCCATCATGAGTATCAGGGGGGAGAGAAAGTCCTATATATAAACACCTTTAGAGGGCAGCAGTGAGTAATGTTTGTTTATTTGAGCTGGAGCTGTTTCCGTCATCAGCACGAAGCTACAGCTCAGAAGCAAGATAGCTTATTAGCCAATCTGGCCATGACAGACTTGTACTTTCACAATTTAATTGTCTTTTTTACTGTATGCAGTTTTTAATCACAATTATTTTTATTGACCTTGTCAGCTAAATGTTATGTAGGGCTGTCATGATCATGAGGTTTTAGCTGATGGTCAATTGTGACTTAAATTATTGTGATTAATAATTGATCTTTTCTTGTCCAATGTTTGCATCTTAAAATGTAAACCTAAAGTAACTAAACTGGCAAAGCTACGTTCTGCCTGAGAGTGAAAATATAGTACATGTTAAAAACGCCGGAATGAGCTACATCGCTAACAAATAAACAAACGCTACACAGCGCCGCTCTCTAAAGAGGTTACAGTACCAAATTAAGAGTTACAACTTTTTCTGTTTTCATAAACCCCATGAAGTTTTAATAAATGCACTCACTGCTCGCCTTTGTTTACAGTTGTCTGCCTCACCCCAACACACCCAATTCACATTTGGTTTGCTGCAGCATAACACCTGTGAAATTTACAGACTGTGGAAAATGACTGTAGTTAGATAAAATAATGGTGATCACCTCAAATAACTGCTATTAGACAATTGTGTAATGATTGTGATGGGCCTAATTCAGATGTCTACCTATTTACTGAGTTAACACTGATCAGTTTACAGGCAACTGCGTTCTTAAAAAACACTGACTGTGGCTTTAAACTGTCCTGTCTGTGGAAATCAGCTATGAAAGCATTAATCTGCGTCTGGAAAATCTGAGCCAAAGCAGGACTGCATCTCACAGCACATCTGAACCTTCACAAAGAAACTGTAATGTCTGATAACATCTGGCTGTAGCCAGCTGGGTGAAGCATGTGACCCCAAACAAATTATGTCATAAGAAAAATTCCACACTAATTAGGTCACAGGTTGCAGTACAAACCAGTTTGAGCCTGGGCTGTCCAACTTTGGGGGGGTGAGGGGTGGGGGGGGAACTTTTGGTCAATGAAAGTAAGATCTAATGTAGTCTACAGCCTTTTTTAAACACACTCAATAAAAGACAAACGCTTACAGTAGCTTTTAAAATTCACAAACAGGCAGGGCTGAGCAATACTGAGAACACTTAATATGACGTTTTCCAAATATACCAAGATATTAAAGTATATCGCAGTTAGCATTAACAAAGTTAATGACACTGTTTGTTCCACGAATACGATGCTAAAATAATGTCTTACAAACCCAACATCGACTGATGGCTCTGCTTTCATTCTCTTTAAATACACCACAGGAAAACGTACCCAGTACTCTAAATGATTAGCAGACAGAATATATGAACCCACACCAATCAGGCAATACATTATGACCACCTCCTTGTTTCTATGCTCATTGTCCATTCTACAGTTACAGACTGCAGTACGTACACTAATATATATACATACATATATATATATATATATATATATATATATATATATATATATATATATATATATATATATATAAATAAATTCATTACATAGACAGATTTAGGTCAAAAGCTTACTGACATGAGAACTTGTACTTAACTTCACTGACAAGGACACACAGTTATAGTCTCACTCTTTTTGCCTTATTTGTTTATGAAATAATAGGGCAGTCTGTTCAAGTTGAAGGACACACAGGTTATCAGTTAAGCTCATAAAAAAGTCTGAAGGCTTATGAAAATAGTGCTCTTTGTGCTTTACCTAATGTGATACTGATTTAAATGCAGCAGTGCAGTGGCCAAAACCACACCCAGTTGCTTTAAACACCTGTACTGTAATCTGAGCCACGTCAAATACAGCTGGGTTAAAGTATATTGTACACAACCAGTTGATTTCAACGAATAAAATCAGCTTTCTTTGACAACATGACAATCGTCATGAATGTGTGCTTCAGAAAAAAAAAATATTCTGATGAATTATTATTAGAATGAATGCGAAAAGCAGTGGTTCCCAATCTAGATATCCAGGGTTTTCCAGACAATCTGGATTTTGGTTCTACTACAGTTGTAGAGTAGAGTAATGCTATTAGGAACTGATCTGATACACAAAACAAACTTATTAGTCATATGATTACTGTTGTTGTTTTGTATGAGTGTTTGGGTCAAGGTAAAGGTAAAGTGATGCATCCTCTGCACTGGAGTCCAGTGATATGGATCAGGTTATTAGGTGATATTTAAATCTGAATAAATAAAATGAATTCTTCCAGACGCTGCTGATACTCTATGCTAAAAGAAGGCCTTATAAACCTGACATAGCTTTGTTTTGACTGTTTTGTTCCATCTTCTTCTCTTAAAGCGAAGCCCAGCTGTTGAGACATGCAAGGCTCTCTGTAGTGTACGTGTCTATAACTATTCAAATATGGTGTATAAACCAATCAAAATATTGTATTATTTGTAAGTAAGTGAGCTAAATATCCATTTTAACTCAAAAACATAAATATATATATATATATATATATATATATATATATATTTATACTTCTTCAGTAGGATTGACTTCAGTTCACCCATATGACATCCTCCCAGTGTGACAATGGTGACCTACCAGTAGAGGGATTTTGCCTGTTTGTCATGTTTTGTATAAGAAACACAAGCTTTAAATTTGATTTATACATCCCATTTTAATATTAGACATGTACGCTATATTAAAAGTGTTAATAGTCTGGATTCCCTTGAGAACCAGACAGAAAGCACGTCTGAAAACACATCTGAAACACAAAGTCAGTGCCGGGTTGGATATCGTGACTAAAATGCACAAAACACTATTAAAAATACTAAAAGCAAACCAACTGGCAACATGAAGAAGAAATGCCAGCAGATCATTATCACTGTCATATATCAGTAATAATGCTGGTAAAACTGAACCACAGGATCATGGTAAGTCAATATGGCAGTGTAGTGGAATAAACTGCATATCGCCCGGCCCGATTCTGTGCCCTACTTTCCTAGAGAATTTGTTTTTGTTAACAAGTCAATCGGAAAGCTGGTACATACAATAAGCTGGAGAGCACAAAACAAAGTTAATTTGTATTAGTGCTGATGCTTATGGCAGGAACGTTCCCACGTTAGCTTTGCAGGGTCTACAGGTGGCCTGAAGAGATTCAAGAGAATGAGGAACAAAGAAACCATCTCAGCTTTCACACCTTGGAACTGTTTTCCATGAAACGCTCAACCATGAACTTTACAAGCTAATCGGATGCCACTCACACGTTTCATCGGTCAGCTGAGCCATTTGTGTTCAACAACTAAATGATTGGCCTGGAGTGATGAAATTCTGAATTAGATGTCATGTTTACACTTGTATTCACCATCAAACTTGGATTTTTACTGCTTTGATCATAATCAGTAGTCCTGTGTGAGCAAAGCACCAGATTTATTAAGACAAAAACACTCGTTTTGAACCATCTTTTGATCTGTGCTCAACTCAGGGAACATCCCATGGAGATATGGAGCTAAGCAAATTTAACACTGGGCGCCTTAAGACTGAGTTAGGCCTTCATGGAAGCAGAAGAAAGCAAAACGGGGGGCTTCATCCTCCTGACAATCCACAGTTCGCTTGAGAAACGAGCTACGGGCGCAAATCGATACGGGGGAGGTTCACTTCTACGCAAAGCCACGTTTACCGTGTTTATTTTTCTTGTTCGAGGCTAAAAGGTCCTGGTTGTGTGGTTACCTGATAGGGTGGTGGAGGCTCTCCTGGAAGACTCGCCCCTTCGGACTCGTTCAGAAGAGACAAGTCATCGGCACCTTGGGAGGAGAGACAGTTCCCCATTTAAATGTTCAGAAGAGAGACTCCTGCACGATGTTAATCAAAATCCACGACGATTGGGAGAGCAGAGAGCCGCTGGCCAGGCTGCCTGTGTTGTCTTCCTTTAAGCAGCCTCCTGTTTAGCTGGCCAGCTAACGTTGACGTTAGTTAGGTGAAAAACACACAGACCCCCCGACTGGATTTTCACGGAAAAGGGAGCGAAAATCGCGATATAATCCTTGCAGTAAAACTCTCGGAGGTTATTTTAAGCCCTGCAGATTAAAACCCCATGCCTGACATCTACTGTACGGACGCTGTGGCCTGGTTATCCAGCGGAGCAATATTTTTAGGTGAGACCTCTTGACGACTCCATCTCTCCTTTCGCTGTGTTTACAAACTGCTGGAACGGACGTAGGGCCTCCGCTGCATTATGGGAAATGTAGTCTACCATCAGGTTTCCATACCGGAAGCACGTTTACATTCGTACGTGTTAAAACAGCAATCTGGTCTCAGTTTAGCATGCCAACAAACACGTGTAAAATAAGCTGAAAAAGGCATCCTTACTACTGAGAACTGAGGTCTCACAAGCTGGGCTAATTCACACCAGGAATTTGGGTTGTTTACGTGTAAAATTTTACTTTTTAATAGTAGGCCTACGAGTGTAACATCGAAGTTGATTATGTTGGCCAAATGTGCTGCAAATTATTGTTTGGGTCTGAGAATATCAGAGGTGGACGAAGTACACAAATCATGTGCTTGAGTTAAAGTAGAGATACCCAAGGTAAAATATTACTCCAGTAAAAGTAGAAGTCCTTACTCTAGACCTCCACTTGAATAAAAGTACTAAAGTATTTACCTTCAGATGTACTTAAGTATCAAAAGTAAAAGTACTAAAAGAGTAATTCTGGCTCTGATGTTATCCTGTTATCATTTTTATAACCAGACTGGCTTCATGAACTCATTTCAGGTGAAAGTCCTCCAGCGTCTCTCTTGGTAAACCAGTCTTTTAATAGAACGTCATTAATTAGTGACGCTGACGTCTATTAAAATGATCATAAGCACAAAACACTGAAGGTAAACAGTTTCCATCAGGGAGAACCGAGTGGCTCTGAAATCACTTTTTACACACAAGCAAAGTTTCAGTTTAAGATGACTTTGTAAATTAGTTACAAGCTGAATAAAAACTGGCTTTAAACTCAGGATCACAGATGAGCTCCTTTACTATGTTGATCTGTAGGCGTCTGTTCATAAACATAAACCAGCCCAAACTGATTTACTATAAAATGAAAGTGTTTGGCATGTTTCTTTTTTCTGAATTTATACAGTCACGACTGCATGTGTGGACATGTTTCTATATTGTGGTCTATTTACACAAAGTTAGGTTAGTTCATCGTTTAGGTGACGCATGTGCTCCCAAATCTTTACGCTGCTGCGCTGACGTTGAACCGCGTGCTGCACTGGGTCGGTATGACCAACAGGTCAAAACAAGCTCAGAACAAAGTGACCGCTGGGCCCTGATTGGTGCTCTGGCTTTGCGCTTCTATTGTTTTGACATGTTACGTTTTTATACGCACAGAAACCAAAAGGAACGACAGATTTCTCAAAATGTAGTGGAGGAAAAAGTCGGATATTAGACTCTGAAATGTAGTGGAGTGAAAGGAAAAAGTCGCCCAAAATGGAAAAACTTGAGTAAAGTACAGATACACAAAAAAAAAACTATGTAAGTACAGAAAATAATTACATTTACTTAGTTACTGTCCACCACTGGAGAATATGTGTGAGATGCACAAAACAAACACACAAAAATAAAGAGTCTTTGAAACAGTTTTCTTCCCTGCTCCTCGAGCTTTCGCTTAATATGAGTTGCACATTTAAAACTCTGTATTTCACCCTCTTCACACGGACGCTACACTAGTAAGATTTTTACTGTTAAATGTCATAAAGATTTGGATTAAAACCTAAAACAGCTTTGCTCTAGTTTAGCGTGGGAAGACACTTTTCAAACTTCCAATTATTTAGTGTTTTGAGGGAGAGTTTTAAATGATATGGAAGAATCTTTAGGTTTATTCAAAGTAATAGATGATTTTAATTATAGCTAATCATATTATTGCTGCTGCTGGAAGAAAACCTCGTATCTCCAGAATGGTAACTTTACAGGAGAAGAAAAAATACTTTACTTTTAATGTAAGTCAGTGAAAGTCATTTTTCTAGGTCATTTTGGGTCATTTCTTTTAGTCCATTCCTCATGAAATTTACATACAATGTAAAGGACAACAGGTATTTTCAAAATATGTCAAAAACTTAGAAATGTTAAAAATGGATATATGAGGTTTTCTTCCAACAACAGCGATATATAATACTGTATGGCTCTGTCTGTGGTGTATGTGCACTTTTTTTTTTGTGTGTGTGTGTGTGTGTGTGGGTGGGTGGGTGATCCTGAGTGTGTTCCATATTGCAGTGGTGTGTGCCAAGTAGGCCTCATCCACACACATGCAGAGAAGAACCCTGTTGTTCCACACAAGTATTAAAATAGGAAAAATGTTGAAGGACGAAAGCAGATACACAGAGAGACTGAACGGCAACCATACTGACTTACAGTAGTAAATTAGTAAATAAAGTAAATAAAGTTTGATTTGATACTTTGGTTTGTGATTAATTAAAAAAATATGTTACTTCTCAGTTTGGAAATAATGGAAGATTTCTTAAGAAGGAAAAATGATGACGTTAATAAAGATGTGAATAATGACATGATAGATAAACAGAGACACGGTGTAAGACACAGTGGACTGGAAATAATGGAATTCAAAGTTAACAAGAAATTTGGAGATAATGGTGTACAAATTAAAATGCTTGAAATATTTGGGAGGGGCAAAGAGGAGTCAGGTGATAAGACCTTGCCCAGAAAAGAGTCTAAAAATGAGGGTTTTTGTGGGTTGGTCAGTTGCTGCGTGGGCCAACTCGGATTTATGCTTGTTTGTTGGAAAGCCTTCATTTAAATAAAGCAACTGTGCCTTTTCCTGTCGATCCTGGTGTTTTAAGCTTTATTTTCATTTTTGAGCAACGCTGCCTGTTATTGCAATGACCGTTTTAACTCTCCCAGGTTTATGATGCTGTTTTAGCGGGTTTCATCAGCTCCTTGAGGATCCACTCCATCTGCAGGCTGAGTTCACAGCAACAAAACCTTTTGCTGAGCCTTATAACAGTGAAGCCTAGCATGTTGTTGAACCTCAAATCCCATGACTTAGTACTGGCGCTGCTTCATCTGGATCTGCAAGAGTGGCGTCATCGGCGTGACAACTTTGTAGTTCAGTTTGGTGAAATGCTTGTAAAAAGAGTTGTTTACTGTCAATTAATCATTTAACACAATGTCAGCTATAAGTAAATAAGGGGATAATGTGGAATATATTATGTTGTATAACCTATAATGAGCATCACCTCCAGATGATTGTCAAAAGGTAATCTCACAGATTTTTCAAAATCTCTGTCATCAAAATATCAATCATTGAGCTGTAAGGAAGATCATTCAGAGTGTTTTGATGTGGACTGGTGCTTTGCAGAGAAACCTAGTGACTCGGATTTCTTTACAGTGGTGGTGATAAGAACCAGGGGTCATGAATGAGCAGATCTAAGACATTTTACTTACTGCTGAACACCACCAACCTAAACATGTCTTCAGAGGTTTGGCTCCCTTTGGTTCTTCTCTGATAATGCTAACCAATCAGCACTCAGTAGTAGTAATGCCAACCAATCAGCACTTAGCAACAGTAACGCTAAACCAATCAGCGCTTAGCAACAGTAACGCTAAACCAATCAGCACTTAGCAACAGTAACGCTAAACCAATCAGCGCTTAGCAACAGTAACGCTAAACCAATCAGCGCTTAGCAACAGTAATATAAGCATCCTACAAAACCTGTTTGCTGTAGAAAAAGGAAAATTTACAAATAAGTTTTTTTTATTTTTTTTTTACTTTTTAGTGAAATACATTCTTCTACTGTCCACAATTAAAGGACGACGAACAAATGGTCAGAAACTATTTTAACTTTTCGTTTTTTTTGCCATTTAGCTCCATTCATTTAGGACTCACTCGCGGGTGCCCTCTGGCGTTTGGCAGCCATGCTTTTGATATAACAGCAATAATAAGAAGTGGCCAGGCTCTCCTTAACGAGACTCTGAAGCCCCACATGTAAATATGAAGGGCTCATTTTAAGCGAAAACACAACAATTCACAGTTACAGGTGATAATTAAGCAATAGAACAGGTGAGGGAGTGTGCTATCGTGAAATATCATCACAGTTAGAGCGAAAACGCACGACCTCGAGTGCTGTACTGCTTTTATACAACAGTTAAATAAATGAAGTAAGACATTAATAAACTGGGCCGTGAACGCGGCGTTCAGTATGTTTTAATGTTCACAGTTCCTTCACCAAATTATAGTGTTCCTATGTCAGCTCACTCGCTGTAGAACCGGCAGTTCGTTCTCCAGCTCCGTACACTAAATTCCCAAACTGTCATCACCACTGCGCAGCTTTTTAATTGCGGCTGTTTTACGGCTCAGTCTGACTTGGTCAGAAGATCAGACGACACGTTTGGCGAATGGTGTTGGGTTCATTTCTGGCTGATTCCGGGTTGTTTGTGTTTTTCTGTCACAGCTGCCGACTGAAAAGCGGCTCAGCGGTGACGACAGTTTGGGAATTTAGTGTCGTCTCGTCTTCAGAGTCTGACCAAATCGGCTGTCGGTCAAATGTGATCTTAACACTGTCCGTTTTCTGTTCGTGGCAAAGTGAGAAGTAAAAAACGTTCAAATGGCTTGAGCGTCTCCTACAGCTGTCAAAGTCGTTGCTTAGCAACGGCGTCTCAGCGGCGTGACAGTGTGAAAAACCTGTGATGTTATGGTGAAATAACAGCACGGTTAGAAGGCCTCTCAGCCAGCTAACAGTTGTATAGTACACTATTTAGGTATACTCTATTCCCTTTCTGCGTATATATCCCCGAAATCCTACACATCGCACCTTTGATCACGCGGTTGTTTTTGTTTAAAACCCTTCCCCCTGAGCTCACTTCATGAATACGAACAGCAGGGGGCGCTCTGGGCGCTGTCCATCCCCGCACTGCGCTGGAAGAGGAGCAGAAGAAGACCTGAGAAGATGAAGGAGAGCACTTGACAGAAGCGTGTTTAGCTTGCTAGCTAAATAACCGCACAGCTAAGCGCTTAAACTCTAATGCTTCCTCCGCTCGGAGTCCAATCCACCTCTATAAGGGCACCAGGACTTAATATTTAGGACAAGAGTTCACTGGACAGCGCGTTTCGGAGCTTGGCAGCCATGCAGATCACACTGAAGACCCTGCAACAACAAACCATTCATATCGACATCGACGACGACCAGACGGTCAGTGGGACTTTCTCCTGCACAGCGAGCCTCGCCTGCGCGTTTCTGACCGAGAACACGCGGCGATTTGACGCTTTACCCACCCGTTTTGGACGAAGCTGGGGTCAGCTTCTTATGCGCCCGCTTATTGTTCAGATTTCCCCGTTCCACCTTAAATGCAGCATTTACTGCTGCACCATTTAAGGTGGAACGGGAAAATCCGAATAGGAAGCCAGCGCAAGCCTCGTCCGTTCCGGGGGATTTATTACTCTCTCTGGAGGTTCCCTGTCACGCCTTTCTTAGTCATTCTCACTGTGGCGCTGACATGTTTAACTACTCCGGTCACTGCGTTAAAGGTACCGCCCACCGCCTCTGGGCTGGGGATGCAACGATACACGATGCTTTCAGGATCGATACGATTGTCGATTCTGTCACATTTCTGTTCAGAATTTCCCATTCGTAATTTTTTTGATCACTAATTGCACAGTTGAATGCAGAAGTCTGGTCTGGTTGGTTTTCTGTTTATTTGCTGAGAGGTACGTTGGAAAACAAACAAAAAAAAACCCCAAAAAACATTTTTTAAAACTTATTTTGTATTTTATGCCTCATTTTAAATTAATTTAATAATGATATGATTTTTAAAAAATTTCCAATGAAATTATGGTGTATCTTACAGCTCTTTTTAAAATTTAGTTTAATACTTTTTTTTAAAATTTCCATTAAAATTCAGCAAATAAATGGAAGTTGTGCACTACACTTGCAGAAAACTGCCAAGTTTGTTCTCTGTAGAGGGGGTGTTTTCGCTTAGAACATCAACGAAGCATGTATTTGATTTGGGGTTTTTAAACCTTTGCATATATACTTACTGGGCACACCAGTATGTGCACAAATGATGGATAGGTGCACTTTGTAGTTCTACAATTACAGACTGTAGTCCATCTGTTTCTCGGCATACTCTGTTAGACCCTCCTTATCCTGTCCATCAATGGTCAGGACCCCCACAGAGCAGGATTACCACTGGTGGATCGCTCTCAGCAGGTCTGGACATTTTTTGTTTAAGGAGATGAATATATCCACTTATTTTGGTTTGATGCTTGAAAGCTGAACCCAGTGCAACGTGGTGTGAATTAGTTGCGGTTCCGTTGTCCTGAGACACAGTACGTCGTTTCTGATTGGTCTAACTCTCACGAGGGCAGATCGTGAGCTCTGTGTTATATTTCTCCATTTAAAACTAGTTGAAATAGAGTTTTTAATAATGTTGAGTGTATTTAAATGTGCAGCTCTCGTGATTTGATAAAAATTGTTGTAAAAATGATAAATCTTTCAGCTTTGGAGTGACTGTGTCCACTCACTGTCCACTCTATTAGACACTCCTACCTGCTTGGTCCACTTTGCAGATGTAAAGTCAGAGACGTCAGCTCATCTGCTGTTGCCTGGTTTGTGTTGGTCATCCTCTAGTCCTTCATCAGTGGTCACAGGACGCTGTTGGGTGGACAGTTTTGGTTGGTGGACTCTTCTCAGTCCAGCAGCGACACTGAGGGGTTTAAACACTCCAGCAGCACTGCTGAGTCTGATCCACTTGTACCAGCGTGACAAACACTAACACACCACCACCACCACGCCAGTGTCAGTGCTGAGAATGATCCACCACCCAAATAATACCTGCTCTGTGGTGGTCCTGTGGGGTCCTGGCCATTGAGTAACAGAGTATTTACAACCCGTCTACTCACCTTTGTAAAAGATATCAATGCTATGTTGTTTTTTTGGAAGGAAGTCTCACTCTATCACACTGAACTGCTCACCATAGCCCTCGTCTTCTGTACCAAGTCTCATCTTGGTATAATTATAGTGACAGTGCTGCTAAACTTTGATTCAGTTTGCCACAACTTATTAATGCTGAATAAACTTGAATTAAAAGGAACTTTTCATGAATATTGTCTGTTGTTTTGCCTCTGTTTGCAGGTGAAGGCCTTGAAAGAGAAGATAGAGGCAGAGAAAGGCAGGGACAGTTTTCCAGTTTCAGGGCAGAAGCTGATCTATGCGGGCAAAATTCTGCAAGATGATACGCCGATCAAAGAGTACAAAATCGATGAGAAGAACTTTGTCGTTGTCATGGTATCGAAGGTAAGAGCTTACACTTTTTCAGACTCTGTATATGCCTATGATCTGCTACTTCATTAAGTACACCACCTTGTTTCTAAACTCATTCTCCATCAGCTTCTCTTCCCATCTAAGTGCGCTTTGAAGTTCTACAATTACAGACTGTAGTCTGTGGTCAGGACCCCACAGGAGCACCACAGAGCAGGTATTATTTAAGTGGTGCATCATTCTCAGCACTGCTATGACACTGATGGTGGTGGTGTGTTAATGTTTGTTGCGCTGGTATGAGTGGATGAGACACAGCAGTGCTGCTGGTGTATTTTAAACTTCTGCCAGCAGAGTCCTGTGGGCAGCGTCCTGTGGCCACACATGAAGGACCAGAGGATGATCAACACAAACTCTGCAGCAACAGATGAGCTGCCGTCTCTGACTTTACATCTACAAGGTGGACCAACAGGACACCACCACATTAGTGTCATTGCAGTGCTGAGAATGATCCATCACCTAAATAATACCTGCTCTGTGGTGGTCCTGTGGGGGTCCTGACCACTGAAGAACAGGGTAAAAGGGGGTAGCAGAGTATGCAGAGAAGCAGATGGACTACAGTCTGTAACTGTAGAACTACAAAGTGCTCCTACATGGTAAGTGGAGCTCATAAAATGGACATTGCGTCTAGATATAAAGTGACCAGTGGTTATAAATTTATATACATTTAAAAAAAAACTTTATTTTTAGTTCATTTTAAAAGTGAGAGGAAGTGGGGAGATATTGCAGTACATCACTTTTAAAGCTATTGTTCTGTAGTACAATTGTACAGTCAAATCAGTGTATTCCTTTCCCCTCTTCCCTTCCCGAATGTAGTCAATCTGCCAAGACATGTTTGGTGGTCTATAGTTAAAATATTAGCACTGTACAAAGTGCATGCTAAAAAAAATAAAAAAAACGCAGACACTTGACATAAACTGGACCAAAATTTGATAAAGGTGCAGACAAAATAATCACTTCAATCACTTATTTTTATACTGTTTTTTAATCCATTTTGTCCTACAGTGTCAGCAACCACTTAACCACTTGTGTTTCATGTACAGATTATATCTGGATACAACTTTGGCCAGAATTCCATTTAGACTTTTCACTAAAAAGCATTTCCAGTGTGACTAGATTAAATCAAATTGGGAAAGTCCAATTAAAAGCCAGGGGTAAACACACCAGCACACAATCAGCGATTTCTGATTTGCTTTTGTTTATTTTTTCCCCTGTTACAACACGAGTGGACAAGCTTGAGGTGATCTGTTCAGAATCTGATCACAACACATCCTGGGGACGTTTACCCCTGGCTTTTAATGCTGTCAAGTGCAATCCAAACGTGATCTGCTCACCAGAAATGCCTGTTGCAAGGTGTGGAAGGGCTCATAGCTTCAGTGCAAAACTGAAGTCCTGGCTGATGGACTGCTTTTGTGTTAAGAGGGAAATTGTGGAAAGTTGATAGATTTTTTTTTCTTTAAACAATCGCTGTAAGATAAGGGTTGGGGTTAGACATTCTATATTTATTATATTCTATAGTTATTAAACACGCATGATAACATTACTGTAGACTCTCTAAAATGCCATCAGTGTAATTTAGTCAAAGTTGCTGTTTTCTCAGCTCTCATGTGCCAGATGTGTTTTGGCTCCCACTTTGATTTCACAACCTGATGAAATGAGGTCCTCCCTCCTTTTAATGAATCGGAGATGCAGGTTAACATTGACCGCACACAGTCATGGCACAACAGAAGGAGGAGCCATCTCAGAACTTTCTTCTCCATCAAAGAAAGTGAAAACTCTCACCCCACTAGAAAGAGCAAAAAGACAGGATCTCACAAATGTCTATGGGCCTGTTTGCACCTTTCATCAACATGTGGTTTTCGATGATTGGATCTCATTTGGATTTCACTTGAAGGTGTGAAAAGTCAGGTGTAAACACCCCCAGGACACATTGTGATTGCTTTGGTCTTGGATCACTTACAAAAATGTCTAAGCCAGTGGTTTCCAGCCCGGTCTCCAGTGGACACCCTGGTGGTACACGTTTTTGCTTTAACCCAACTCACCAGCACACAGGGATGAAGGAAAAATGTGTACCTTATGGGAAACACTGGTAAGCAGTGCTTGTCATATTGTAAAACGGATTACTAATGTTTGTTTGTTGTTATGTATTTATTTATATTTTTATTGCATTTTGTCTGTTATTGACAATCTTCATCTCCACGTAGCCAAAGCCTCCACCAGCGCCTGAGCCGCCAAAGTCTGTTTCCACAGCAACACCATCCGCTTCGTCGTCCACTCCCCCTGTTCCCAGTCCAGCAGCTATACCTTTCTTCTCTGATGAGGAAACATCACCATGTGACCCACCTGCTACAGTCTCACCGACACACAGCCCAGAACAGTACACACCTCGCCATCACTATTGCTATTATACTTTCACTAATAACAGTAATAACAACAGAACAGACAGCATGTTCTTTATATTCAAAGCTCTCTCTCTCTCTCTCTCTCTCTCTCTCTCTCTCTCTCTCTCTCTCTCTCTCTCTCTCTCTCTCTCTCTCTCTCTCTCTCTCTCTCTCTCTCTCTCTCTCGTGCTCTCTCTTGCTCTCTCTCTCTCGCTCTCTTTCAGTCCTGATCTTGGTGAAGAAGAAGAGGATTCATCTTCAGTATTAGGTAATTGCTTTATCTCTGAATAGATCTACAAGGGCAGAGCTAAAGGGAAAAAACAAGGGTAAACCAAGTTGCCTGTTAGTCTTATTAGAAACTCTGTTTTATATACACTGTATCTAAAACTCTGTAGACACCTTCTCGTCAGTCGTTTCTCCTGAACGTTTGCAGTCCCCTTTGCTGCAGTAACAGTCTACACTCTTCTGTGAAGGCTTTACACTAGATGTTGGAACGTTGCTGACCAGTAAATAGGACCTTATAGACCACCAGTCAGATGGGGTGTCAACTTTTGGACCTATATGTATATCATGATATGTATATCAGTGTGTGTGTGTGTGTGTGTGTGTGTGTGATTCCAGACCATCTTTGTATGAGGAAAACTACTAGAATTTGGTTTGTGATTTTAAGCCTTTTTTTAATTGTCTGTATGTTGCTTTGGCAGATCCGGAGTACCAGTCTATGTTAACACGGATCATGTCTATGGGCTATGAGAGGGAGAGAGTGGTGGCCGCTCTGAGGGCCAGTTTCAATGACCCTAACCGCGCTGTGGAGTACCTACTTAATGTAAGGCATTTCTGCTCAAGCTTTCACGCCAGCCTGCCCACACCATGCAGACATACAGAACAAAAGAGCTCCGTACATACATCACCGTGTATGACGTTACTCATCTGAAAACCACTTTACTTCTCATTTCAAGCAACTTCTCAGAATACAAACAAACACAGTATTTGCCGTAGCACTGCAAAAGACATTAAAGCTGCCCCTGTGCTATTCTGGTGTTGCTGGAGAGAATAATTACAAAATGTCATCACTAACAAGCATTAGAGCACTAATTGGCCAAAAAATGGCCTCTTGTCCCAGTTTCAGTAGAGCTTTCAAACACACTTGACTCATTGTTCCACAGCTGTAACACCACCTGCTGGACAAGAGTACTATTGAGCTGTTTTAATCATAGTTCAGCTGAAAACGCTAACATTGCCAGGAGTTAATGGACTTCAATGGCCAACGATTAGCATGTTGTCATTTTCATATTGCTAACTGGTAGCTGTTTATTCATCATTGCTAAATTTGGCATTATTGGTCAAAATACTGCTGTACATAGTTTTATTCACATTAGGTATGAGCCCCCAGCATTTCAGTAACAGGAGCCAATAGCCACCAGTTAATGTATTATTCATTTGCACAATGCTAAATGGTAGCTCTTTGCTTTTGTTCGTCGTTAGCGAAGAAACCATTCTTGGTCCTTCTACTGTTGTTTAGTTCCAAGATGTGTTAAATGCCACTTTCATGAACTCATTTTTTCCCATTATATACACCGTGTTCCAAATTATTAGGCTAATGATATTTTTCTGATTTCCCTAAATTGTCAATGCAAATGACAGTCAAAAAAACTCAAAATGCATTATTCCAAATTATTATGCACAACAGTTTCAAAACATTTTATAGGTTGTAAAGAACTGAAAATGGTCATTTGTTGAATTTTCAGCAGTAAGAGGTTACATTTACTGAAGCTGTTCCAATCCAAAACATCTTAACAGTTACATGTTGACACAGGACCCCTTCTTTGATATCACCTTCACAATTCTTGCATCCATTGAACTTGAGTTTTTTTTTTTTTTTTAGAGTTTCTGCTCTGAATTTCTTTGCAGGATGATCAGAATAGCCTCCCATAGCTGCGTTTGATGTGTACTGCCTCCCACCCTCATAGATCTTTTGATCTTTTGCTTGAGGGTACTCCAAAGGTTCTCAATAGGGTTGAGGTCAGGGGAGGATGGTGGCCACACCATGAGTTTCTCTCCTTTTATGCCCGTAGCAGCCAATGACACGGAGGTATTCTTTGCAGGATGAGGTGGTGCATTGTCATGCATGAAGATAATTTAGATTTTTTTTCTTTTTGTACCATGGAAGAAAGTGGCCAGTCAGAAATTCTATGCACACTCTCTACACTCTGACTTCATTTTCACACCTTCAGGGACCCTAAAGGGGCCTACCAGCTCTCTCCCCATGATTCCGACCCAAAACATGACTCTGCCACCTCCTTGCTGACATTGTAGCCTTGCTGGGACATGGTGGCCATCCACCAACCATCCACTACTCCATCCATCTGGACCATCCAGGGTTGCATGGCACTCTTCAGTGAACAAGACTCTGAAAATTAGTCTTCATGTATGTCTGGGCCCACTGCAACCATTTCTGCTTGTGAGCACTGGTTAGGGGTGGCTGCAAGCTTCGGGAGGATCCTACACCTTGAGTTTCGCAGGACCTGCAGAGGCACCAGCAGCTTCAAATACCTGTTTGCTGCTTTGTAATGGCATTTTAGCAGCTGCTTAATCCGATGAACTTGCCTGGCAGAAACCTTCCTCATTCTGCCTTTATCTGCACGAATCCGTCTGTGCCCTGAATCGGCTACAAATCTCTTCACAGTGCGATGATCACGCTCAAGTTTTTGTGAAATATCTAATATTTTCATACCTTGTCCAAGGCATTGCACTATTTCACACTTTTCGGCAGCAGAGAGATGCTTTTTCTTTCCCATATTGCTTGAAACCTGTGGCCTGCTTAATAATGTGAAACGTCCTTCTTAAGTAGTTTTATCTTTAATTGGGCTCACCTGGCAAACTAATCATCACAGGTCTCTTGAGATTGATTTCAGTGATCCAAAAAGCCCTGAGACACAATACCATCCATGAGTTTAACTGAAAAACAAAAAAGTAAATCTTTGACACTTAATTTCAATTAATCAGTTATATCCAATTTGCATAATAATTGGGAACATGGTGTACCTTGTTGTGAGGGGGCTTTGCATAAATGCTACGTTATGACTATTACAACCTTACAGATGGATATACAGCGTTTTGTAATTAAACTCTTCACGCACACGTTTATCTATAAATTTTACTAATGATGAATAAATCAAATATGAATATTAGATCGCTGTAGACATAATTACAGTCAGTAGTATGGCCCAGTCAGTTGAGTCACTGTAGCATCGCAATGTTAGTCATGAACTTAATTGCATGCTTAATTTCTATTCTGATATGTGGTTAGATGTCCCTTTGGTTTAATAACAACCCTGTCGTGCGTCAGTCCTGTCAGGAAAGGACTGCATCTCAGTGTTCATATCATATCTGTTGGTCCAGGCACATTTAGATACCTTACGCTTGTCATCCTGGAATGTGGGAGTGTCAGTGCTTTGTTCTGCTTGTATGTGAAGCACAAAGTTGGTGGGAATCTTGACTCTAAAGGACAGGAGCTCAAGAGACTGCTCTAATCTTTACTTGACTGAATTGGTGCTCTTGTTAAGGCAGTTGGGCTTGAGAAGTGTTGGAGAAGAAAGGACGCATGTGGCTATTTTTTTTTTGTCTGGGGACCTTGTGCACCAGCTTGCTAAGATGCTAGTTTCTGACTGTTAAAATGTGTTTTCTTAGGGTATTCCTACAGTCCCTGTGCAGGAGACCAGCCCTGCTTCTGCTCGCATACCTGGCACAGACACACACTCAACTGAAGGTGAGTTTATCAAAAACACATTGCTGTTTCACAAACTCTTCATTTCTTAAACTGTGCTGGGTCAACTCTTGGTGAATAGGTCCAATGTGTGCAGATGTGGATTGTACAGAGATTGATAAATGATCCCTTACTTTGCCAGGGAGCCTTGAGATATATATATCAGGTGAATCAGGTATTTTCTGCTTTAAAGAGAACTTAATACTTTTCATAATTCTGTACAGATTTGCAAACTTTCGGACAGTTTAAGGTCACGAAGTTCTCGTTTTATAAAATCGGATGTTTTAATTCAATTTGGGTTTAAATGAGTCAAGTATACAATTTGATTGAACTATGTAAACACTGATAAAGATTAATAATGTACTGTATACATTCTCCAGTCTATACAGTCCATGACTAAACTGCAAAAACAACCTGTTTTGACTTCATTATGGGTGTGAGGAAGTAATGTGCAGTGTTGTATTGATTATTTAGAATTAAACATGGGCTGTTGGGAACAGCCTTCCAGAAGCTCTACGTACCTATTTGGAGTGGCTGACATCCACATTTTAGTCCAACTTAACAGTTTGTTCTGCACACAGCCTGGACTGCAATTTGAACCAAGCACAATACAGGGCAGCCAATTAGTAAAGAGTTCTTTTACATATACCTGCCTTAAAGGCACAGTAACAAAAACGGCCTGTTTAATAAAGTGAAGATGGAAAACGGAAAAAAAAATGAGTGTTTGGTTCATAAATTAATGTACATACAGTTGGACTTCAAGGTAAAGAATTAACTCCAGGAAAATGTTTTGGCTACGAGTCCTTTTAAAATTTCACGTTGCTCTCCTGTGTCTATCTCTGTCTTCAGGAGAGAACCCTCTGGAGTTCTTGCGTTCTCAGCCACAGTTCCAGAATATGCGGCATCTGGTCCAGCAGAACCCATCCTTACTGCCCTCACTGCTGCAGCAGCTGGGCCGAGAGAACCCAGAGCTCCTGCAGGTAAACACATACACATTTGTAGACTTGCTGATATCCAGTAACACATAATGTTGTCCCCATGGACACTTTGAAGTACCATCACTGCAGTCTAGTCTAGTCTAAAAACGCACTGACCGGCCACTTCATTAAAACCACCGCCTGGTATCTACACTCATTCCCCAATATTTTGAGCTCTGCTTACCATATACATGCACTTTGTAGTTCTCAAATTACAGACTGTAGTCCATCTGTTTCTCTGTATAGTTCGTTAGCTCCCTTTTACCCTGTTCTTCAGTGGTCAGGACCACCACAGAGCAAGTATTATTTGGGTGGTGGATCATTCATAGCACTGCAGTGACACCACTGCAGTGGTGGTGTTGTGTTAATGTGTTGCACTGGTTTGAGTGGATCAGACACAGCAGTGCTGCTGGAGTTTTAGCCACTGTTTGACTCATTGTCCACTCTATTAGATACACCTACCTTGTTGGTCCTCCTTGTAGATGTAAAGTCAGAAAAAGTCCATCTGTTGCTGCACAATTTGCCTTAGTCATCCCTCTAGTCCTTCATCAGTGGTCACAGGATGCTGTCCTCAGACAAAGCAGTGACACTCATACCAGCACAACACACTCTAACACTCAGTACAAACCACATATATATGTGTGTGTGTGTGTGTGTGTGTGTGTGTAATAAAAAATATTATATACATATATTACACTCACCAGCCACTTTATTAGGTACTTTATTAACCTGTTCAGTTGCTTGTTAACACAAATAGCTAATCAGCCAATCACACGGCTGCAACTCAGTGCATTTAGGCATGTAGAGGTGGTCAAGACAACTTGCTGAAGTGCAGACCGAACATCAGAAGGGGGAAGAAAGGGGATTTAAGTGGAATTTGGTGTAAACAACATGAACCTGAATTAGTACCAATTGAGCATCATTTAAATGCCGCAGCCTACCTGAGTATTGTTGCTGACCATGTCTGTCCCTTTATGACCACAGTGTACCCATCTTCTGATGGCTACTTCCAGCAGGATAATTCACCAGGTCACAAAGCTCATATCATCTCAAACTGGTTTCTTGAACATGACAGTGAATTCACTGTATTCCAATGGCCTCCACAGTCATCAGATCTCAATCCAATAGAGCACCTTCGGGATGTGGTGGAACGGGAGATTTGCATCATAGATGTGCAGCCGACAAATCTGCAGCAACTGCATGATGCTATCATGTCACTATATATATAAATAATACACCTAAATCTGGGATGTCCCTTCACTTTTAAATAAAAACCCTTTTTAACATCCAAATTTAATCTGAAATAGTATGTTTGCAAGAAAAAACAAAACTCAACAATATGCTAATATAGTTTTCAATATTGCTTTTTACACTACTCACAGCTAAAGTGTTCCTAAATGTTGTTTCATGTCTTAATTTCAGCACTGCTGAATTTGGCTTCTTATTTGTCAGTTTTTTTTCTGTTCCTCCTTAAATAAGGCTGTTATTCTCGCACTTGTACAGGTGCCTGAATGTAACTGTTGCACAATTTAGGGAGGAAGGGGAAACTTCAGCTTCAGTAAATTTCCCAAATCATTTGTCTCATGTGCATCCCATAAAGTCATACATTTAACCTTCATACCCTGCTGAAATTTCTAAAGTATTAATCATTCACACTTCAGTACCAGCTGGTCTGCAGTTTGTTGTATAGACAAGGCCCCAAACACGTTCACACTGTGTCCACTTACTGACCACGCTATTAGACACTCCTACCAGAAGAACAGGGGAAAGAGGGCTAAGAAATGCAATTTCTGCAAGTATGCAAATGCACAGATGCACTACAGGACTAACTGTGGTCTAATTATAGAACAAAAAATGAGCACCTATGTAGTAAAATAAATAATAAGTGTAGAAACTCGGAGCAGTATTTAATAAAGTGGCCGGTCGGTGTAGTTAGGCAAAAATAAATGATCATTTCTAAACTTAGTTGATCAGCCAAGACATCTTATGATGTTTGCAGCTTTAGTGTTGCAATGGAGTGATGTATCTAATTTAACATCATTCATTCAAAATATCATTCATTTACCTCAAACTGTGTGGAGCTAAAGGGAAATTCCAGATGTTTCAAAATTTCTGAATAATTCAGTCTTTGACATGTAAACAAAGTCATTCAGAGTGGATTGATGTGAAATTGTTCATGGTAGAGAAACCTACTGACTCTTTCTTTACAGTGGTGGTATCTCCAACACAAATATGACTATAGTCATTTTATTTACTATCCACAACCACCAGTGAACCCACATGCATCTTCTTGGATGTTATTTGTAATGTCGTAAGTCTGAAAACTTTTTTTTTTTCCTTTTCTTTGGGGACGATTTTTCCTCGCAAGGCCCTGCATACGCCCCTCCGCCATGAATGGATTAAAATAAATGGATTAAAAAACAGTATAAGCCAAAGTTTATCACAAAACTATCATAAAACAGTGTCTCTAACATCAGGCAGCATATTCCCAACTGTTTCATGTCATAGCGTTTTGTGAGGCAGCTGTTAAAGACGTTAAACTTTCACCACCACTGAACAATTCTGACTTGTTTCATTATGTCATCAAACCACTTTAACCCATTTAACTGTGTATATATATTTTTTTTAAATCAGTGAACTTCCCCTTCAAGTACTGTTCAATAGACTTGCTCATGACACTTTATGAAATACTGTATTCTTTAACAGTAAAAGGGTAGAAGTGTGTTGCATAGCTGAATTGAACTGAATTGAATTATGTTCATTTTCACATGTAACAGTGTCTTATATTAAATTTTAGGTTTGGTGAATGTTTGTGTTTGTTTACTGTTTTGCAGCAAATCAGGCAACACCAGGAGCTGTTTATTCAGATGTTGAATGCACCAGCGGGGGAGGGGCCCGAGGGGGCGGAGCATGCTGACTTGGGAGCCATGGGAGATGAAGGAGCACCTGTGGATTACATCCAGGTTACAGCACAGGAGAAAGAAGCCATTGAGAGGGTGAGAAACTAGACACTATTTAAGTTTGTATTCATATAGATTCACTCTAGTGGTCCTGGAAAAACCCTGTGATATTAGACAGATTGTGGATGTCAGAGCGAAACGTCGTATCTCCAAAACGAAAACAGAACAGAAGAAGGAAAAAAACGTGTAATGGAAGATTCATTCAGTATAAACCTTTAATACTGGGAAAGGATGACTAGACATTTTTTTTCTTTTGGTTGCTGATGTTGAAGTTGGGATTAGTGTTTGCCTTAAAGATAATTCTTATTACAAATGTGCATAAAAATAAAAAGACCAAATGTTTCAGGTATTCATTTTGCAGAAATTTTTACATATCGCCTTTTTCCTTTTACTTTGCTGCTCTTTCTTCTGTTCAGTCCGTCTCACTGTATTTCTCTCTCCCTCCGTTTCTTTCTCTCTCTCTTTTTCAGTTAAAAGCTCTGGGTTTCCCCGAGGCGTTGGTGGTGCAGGCCTATTTCGCCTGTGAGAAAAACGAAAACCTGGCTGCAAACTTCCTACTCAATCAGGATGAATGAGATCCACAAACCCGCCTCCCTCTTCAAAGCCATGCCCCTTCACCATCCTACACTCAAGCGCCGTGTTCTCTTTAGGCACCAGTACTTGCTATCATTGCATTCAGTTAGGGCAAATGAATAAAGCTGAGCAGAGCTGTACAAGGGAGTTATAGGGGGCTGGGTGAAAAAGGCACAAATTACAATCAGTCCGACTGAATGAATGCACTCAAACGTGTACGAGGCGTTTTATGTATGCGAGCGCGAGAGACCGAGAATGTATGGAAAAGATCAATTGAAAGACCATAGATGGGACGTTGTAAAGAAAGTGAAGTAGGTAGTGTTGCTGGAAGATAATCTAGACTGTGTTTAGGCTTGTATGAGCGAGTGTGTGAGTGAATAATCTTAAGTTTTGTTTCTTTTTGAGGAAACTAACTGTTATGTATTGTTTAAAGCTACACTATGTAAGATTTTGAACCTTTTTCAAGGCACCGCATACTCTCGATTGAAGAAAATGACCGGTTCAAAGAAACATAATTTGCAAAAAAAAAAATCTTAATTTGCGCATCCTCTCTCCCCCGACCCCAAATGTTGATAGTCAAGACATGTTTAGTTACAAAGCTAATGCAGCTAACAAGTAATGGAAACTTACAAGACAACTGCACTGTTAGTATCATGTAAACTGCATGCTTCATTGTTTTAGATAAGTGTGTCATACGTTGTGTACAAAAGCAGGAGATCACTTAATCCAGGCATGCCATTTATACAGTAATAACTGGTGGTCCATAAGCTTCTATTATCAGCTACATTAGCCGTGTAGCTCTTGTACAAAACTTAAAAAAAAGCACGTTTTGGCTTACTACATTTGAGGTAAGTGGAAAAAGTGTACGATTTAATTTTTACTGAAACATTTCTTTAAGCAAAATGAAATATTGATTGTATATACACTTATACTGACTCACAGTTGTTGGCAAACGTTTGCCTTTAGTTAAATGACATTTTGTTCATGCTTCCTCTACAGAGACCCGTTTCAGCACATTTTATTAAATAATTACTGTGTGCTAAATTTTAATTTTTAAAAACATATTGTGGGGGAAAAAAATCATATAATGTCACCAGTGCAAAATGTCACATTTTATAATTTTGCTTTATTTTGTCCCATTATGTTAAAATCAGCAAATAAATAAAAATTGTGCACTAAAATAGGAGAACAAAGTTAATATTTAAGTTTATTCTCTGTAGAGGAGACAAAACATAATTTGAAGGTTTGCAAACGTTTGCATATCACTGTATGCAGCCCAGACTTTTAAGTATCTATGACCGTATACTCATAACTGCTAGTTGTGGGGTCCAACCTAAATATCTAGCCTATATTTCATAAGGCCTGTATTGAGCTTAAGTGCAATACATAGAAATGCATGTCTTGTAGGACTTGCTTTGATAATCTCCCTTAGTTTATCAATATTAAACATTTCAAAAACACTATCGTTCATTAAACATTTCGAAATCTTACAGAGTTTATCTAAATAATGGATGTTTGGTTTACGCTGTACTATTCTTCTAAGATCTGGTCTTTTGAATGCCCAACCACACACAAGCTTACATCAAACAACGCAGCGGTCGTGTCAATGCGCTAGGCCAAAGTAAGACTTGCTCCAAGCATTTCTAGTTCAAAACGTTTCCAAAGCTCAGTCAGTAGAATGAGGAGGCTAGTTGAACCTAAAGAAACTGTCCAGCTTTCAGCCTGATCTCTATCTGCTGCAGCTGGAGCGCACTGTCCAACCCCCAAACACTCCCATACTCTGCACTCGCAGAAAAAAGGTGTGAAACTGTCTCTGGGGTTCTTCTCAGTACCTTTAGTCAGGGAGCATAATTGTCCCATAATCCTTTGACATTTTTTCTAAGTTGTATTGATTCCACACCCCCTGTCTCGTCTCCAGGCCTTTATATCATTGTTCTGTTTGAAAACATTAGAATATGAAACGTATAAATATGCACTTTTCCCACTGGGAAAAAACTTAAACCTTAAAACCGCTGTTGTACCTTTGAGGGTTAGATATAAAGGTGCTGTATAGGTACATTTTTTGTTCATCAAAGTACAAGCAATGTAAATGTTCCCTCAGAGGTACAACAGTGGTTTTAAGGTCCAGTTGTGGACCTTTGAAAGAAGTTTTTCCAGGTCAAAAGTACATATTTGAACCTTTTCATAACTTAATGTTTTTAACAGAACAGTGAAATAAAAGCCTGGAGACCAGACGGGGTGTGTGGAGTCAGTATAACTTTAAAAATAACTTTAGATAATAAATAACTTTTAAATAACTTTAAAAATATATATAATTTTGATGGATTATGGTACAGTTATGTTCCCCGACTAACGGTACTGAGATGTACCCTTGAGGGGACCACCCCAGTGACCGTTTAGTACCTTCATTTCCGAGAGTGTACATTTACATCGTTCGTACCTTGACGAATGGAAAATGTACTTGCACAGTACATTTATTTCCAGCAGTGTAGAAGCCATTGAGCAGTTGCTAAATTTTGTAAATAAATGTTTGAAATACTTGAAATAAAACTATATAGCATTAATTCAAAGCCACTTTACAGTCTTTACATTCTAACAATGTATTACTAAAGCTGTTCTTATGAGCTTTACAGCGCTGTGGAAGTTCCAGTTCACTCTCTCTGAGGCGTTCTGGTGTCCATGGTGATTTAAGTAGAAGTTGTGAAGATTTCACCCGGATCACTACGTTTGTAACAAATTACTGTAAATTCTTCCCTCTGGAAAACTAGTCCTGTCTGTAAAAGAAGAAATTAAACAGATTTACAGCTTCTTTTACAAATACTTTTGACTGAATAATTAATGAAAGTGAATGTTACTGACACAATTCAGCGACTGCCCGTTGGCTTCAATCATAAATGAGTCTTCTGTCAATACATTTTCTGTTATTTTCTAAGTGCGAAGAAGTTATCGTCCGTAGTAATCAGCTGAAGGGTACGGGATGTGGCAGGTAGAGGTTAGACTGAACAATGCCAGAATATTCCTTGAAGAAAAAGTACTTGATTTTAAGGTTGAGTGATGCATTGTAAACTCATAAGATACAGGTATTAGAAAGCTGGTGCAAACTCGGATGGAAAGCGCATAGTGGTGCTGGGCTGAAAGGAAAGCACCATTTAGAATGTGGGAGCAGTGCATAGTAGATTTATTTATCTTTTCTTTGGTGTGTTTGGGATCAGTTTACACATATATAGAATGTACAGATTGTAAAGGAATACCCCAGTGTTTTTAACCTTGGGTTAGCAGCAGCTGTACTCCTGTTTAAATTCTGTTCTGTTGATTTTCGAAGTGAAAATGGATGAAAACGTCCTCTACAGAGAACACACTTCTGCACATTTTAAATGGTTCAATGTTGCAGCACATTGTTACATTTTTTTTCCCCCAGACTCAGCTTTTTTTTAATTGTGCGCTAATGTTTGCAGAAAAAGGTCATATTTAAGTGTTCTCTGTAGAGGATGTGTTATTTTCATGTAGATCAGGGGTGTGAAACTCGACCACTAAAAGGGCCGTATATTAAAAAAAAAAAAGCTCAGCAGATCCATGGGCCAGCTTTTTATTTCATTTTTTCTTAACAGGACATTGTTTATTCAAGATATGCCAAAACTGCAACAGCAAAATAGGCATTGAAAACTTATTCAAAAATAATTCTAAATAAAAACTAATTTTTTTTAACTGTCTATTTGCATGAACTAGACACCAGCCATTTTTACGTTTTATATGGCATATAGATTGTTGTTAGGGGTCAGACCGCACACTATGTTGCAGTGCATGCTGGGAACTGTGTTGCATCTCAGGGTTAAAGGGGCTACTAAAATTAGAAAATTAACAATTTTGTGGGCCAAATTGTATAGTGTCACTTGCCTGACTCGGCCTATGGGCCTTGTGTTTGACACCTGGCATGTAGAAAATCAACAAAACATCATTTGACCAAGAGTGCAAACTTTCCATATGGCTGTATGATAGAAGCCTGATGGCAGGTGCTGAAGCTGAATCCACTGTTATAAAGGTTTCTCTTATAACCGTTTAAAATCAACAGGTTTTCTTTTCGAAGTCCAGGGAAAATATTGCCTGTGGTAACTGATGGTACAAAAGCGATGTCAGTGGTATGGATTGGGTTCAAAAACATTGGAGTACTTCTTTAAATGATTAAATTTGCAGTCAAAGGTATTTTCAGGCAGATTAAAGGCTCAGTCAGCAGTCTCCTATTATTAAGAACAATTTTATTATTCTTACTGGTAGTATTTTTATTTATTTTTATTTTTTGAAAGGCAACAAAGTACATAACCCCATGTTTGCGTTGTCTGTGTGGTTTGCTAAGGCTGGTCACTTTAGATAATAGCATCAACAAAATGTTCAAGACCACGTGTGGGAAACAGTATGTGGTCATGCTGTCCTGGTTTGTCAGTTCCTGATTGGGCCTTTAAGATCAGTATTAGACTAAAAATTACTTTTACGCTCTTTAAAATAAAGGTTCCTAAATGATTCCCTGAATACCTTTTCAGTGGACGGCTCTGCTTTTGTAAATGAGATGCGTGAGTGTGAAGAATGTTTTTGTAAAGATCGAAAGGACATTGAGGGAACTAGACGTGGTTATTTTGTGGCACCGTTCCAAAGAACCCATTTTGGCACCCTTTTTTCAGAGTGTACAGGAACAATGCTAACTATAAAAGTCATTTATAAAGTCATTTATTAGGCAAAGAATCATGTATGTGCATCCAGTTTAGCATTTTTGGGTTGGGGTGGGGGGTGTTTAGGTCTTGCTTGCTTGGCGAACAGCAGCTGTTACTAAATCATTATTTTAATTTAGATATTTTGTGCAAAGATTTTAAAACTCAGTTTTATAAACAAAGTGTATATACCTGTGCTAAGCTAATCTGTGGGTTTTTTCTTTTCTTTTCTTTTTTTTTTTTTGTGCAGAGATTGAAGAATAAATGACTGAGTCTTACTGCTGTCCTGGTGTAGTCTAGCGTGATTTATGGCTATGTTTATGGTTTGGTTCCAAGCCAGCATCATTACCAACAGTACAATCCACATAATAAAAACTCACCAGCTCGATATAAGATCCAGGTATATTGATTACAACATACTTACCGTTCAGATATGTGAAGTGATGGAGCTCCATCAGTTCAGAGAACACGGCTCTACTGCTCCACAGTCCAATACCAGGGGGCTTTATGCCCGTCTAGCAGACGCTTGACATTGAGCGTGTTGCTGTAGTGCTCGTACGTGGCTGCTCCAGAGCATCTTATTCTATAGGCAAGGCTTTTCTATGCTTTTCTATACTTTAATGTGTAGCCCCCTTCTTGGAACAGGTCATGAATTTAGGCAGTAAGTGCTTGGAGTGCTACAGAATTCCCACAACATGGTTAAACGTTTCCATGATTTCTCAAAGACCTATTTTAAAACGTCTGATGGTTTTATATTCAATAAGAATCAAATATCAACATACAGTTTAACACAAAGTTTACTCTGAGTGCTTTTGCACTGGCCTGCTTTTTTTGAGGATTTGACACTAGATACACTGTGATCATGGGACCAAGCCTGTTAGTAAGGACTTGAATATGCCTAAAGGGATAATTACTAGAAGTCATCATTGGGCTGCGTGCTTAAAGCAAGGATGTCCTATCTTACTGACAAAGGGCCGGTGTGGCTGTAGGTTTTCCCACAAAACAAGCTGGAGCACACCTGATTCCCCTTGTGTAATCAGTTGGTTTCAGTCTTCAAAATGCTGATCAGGTGACCTCTTGCTTTGTTGGAATGAAAATCTGCAGGCACACCAGCCCTTTGTGGAGAAGGTTAAAGGAACAGTAAATGAACACCGATAATGCCCAGATAGCTCTATGCAAATAGAGTGATGCTCATGAATATTCCTTTACAAAGCAATTGTACATAATTATTCTCTCACCAGAGAAAAGAAAGCACACTTTTTATTCATTTCACTGTAATACATGTCATCTCCAGGCCTGCAAAGATTAAAAGTTCAACCACTTTCCCAAGTTTGGCCTGTGGCACAAAATAACCCTTTCTCTGCATTTAACCCCCACATTCAGCAGTGACACTGCAACTATCAATGTAATATGAGAGAAAAAGCTGCAACCTCCCATATCCATTTACCTTCTGCTGTACATAAAGCAGTCCAGATTGTTTTGGAAGAGGGACAAAAAGCAGGCAGGTACATTTGTACAGTCAAGAACATCATTTATTCAACCAGTTGCTGCTCTTTACAAACTGTTTTTTTTCTTTATAATGGAAAGGAATCTGTAATTAACACATGCACATTTGCCAGTGGGCTCTGAGGGGCCGCTAGCTGAAATGGGAGCTTTTTCAGTATGTGCAGAACACCGGGGGTCCACTAAGGGGTGCTAATGCTACACCAAACACATCCACAACATGAGATGGTGTACAAATCCGTATGTAGGGTTACTACTCCTAGCCTAAGGCTCTGCAGCTCAGAAACTTATGGAAGCAAAACAAACAAACTATCTTTTAAATTAAAAACAGACAGATCTCACGAGGCAGTAAGATGCAGCTTTTTTGAAAGCTTAGGGATGAACTTATGCAATTATAGGGCTTGTTTTTAACTATTCAGGTCAAAATACATGTAAAAAAAGGCTCCCATGTTCCGCACTATTAATACTGACATTGATTTGAGTGAATGGGACTGAAATGTGAGAAACACCAGCCTGTGTACTTTAGCTTTTTTAAAGCTAACAAAAATGCCCATTTTTAGGATTCTGAAGTGCATTCTGCCTCATGTTCATCTGTCTGTCAATAAGGTGCTTGTAGCAAGTCATCAATCAACAGTTTCGTAAAAGTAGCCTGGCTGTTCTACAATAGAAAGGTGCTTTGTGTAAAGTTTTAAGGTCCAGTTTTCTCTTGGAGAGAACCTTTTGGACCATACCCTGATAGAAAAGCATCAAAGCGATTTCAAATAAAGTACAAAATTTTAAGTACAAACAAATAAATTAGAAAATTAATTTAAATACCTAGAGCTGCATAATATCACCCCGGTATCCTGCACTTACTGCAAAGCCACTGGCGTTGTAATAATTACTTTCTAAAATCTTAAGTCCGTTCGTCAAATCACCACAAGCTATTATCCCAAGGCAATAAAACATCAACAACAAACAAAAAAAATTGCAACCTGTTTAAAAAAAAAAAGAAAGAAAAATTCCAACTATGATGGCATAGGTTGCCCCTATAAATGACTGACCTGCGATCAGTTTAGCTGACCCTAGTTCAGTACACATGAGCAACGTTTACCTAGAGCTGACCCCACAAAGCCCAAATGGCCACATTTCACTTACACTAGCAGTACAATGGAGAAGAAGCTGTAGAATGGGAGAGATCGGTATGGCATAACAATAAGAAGCGTACAGACACGGGGGGGATACTTCGCTGTGGAGGAGAAAATAAAAGGGTTCTGCATCTCTTTTTTTCTTCTTTTTTTTTTTTAAACCCTTCCATCAAAAGTAAGGGAGTAAAGTGGCGAGGGTGGGTGTAGGACGGGGTTAAGAAGACGGACAACTTTTTACGACTCCTCCAAAACGCAAATAGAGACAGAGAGAGGGAGGGAGGGAGAGAGAGAGAGAGAGACACTGTGGAAACACAGAAAGAAGAAGCATTTTTTTTTTTTGCCTTTACATTTTTTTTCAGTACAATAAAAAGAACTAAATCACATCCATTTCCTGTATTACTATATACTATATATATATATACGGCTTCGAAAAGCTTGAAAAAAAAGGGACAGGGAAAGGTGAAGGGGGGATTTTTTCTCATTTTAAGAACTGGGAGTTTCCATGTTTTACAAGATGAGAGTCTGTGAACAAAAGGCACTTTGAAGGGAACAACCTTTAAATGCTTGCGTACTACTAACACTACGTCACAATCACTATGAAGGGTCATTTACAAAGGGGAAGTGTTCATGTAGTTGCAGGGGGAAATGGGGACGGTCCCCAATCTGAGTGTCATTCTTCAACATGATTCGCTCTCCGGAACGTTCCTTCTCCTTCAAAAACCTGTCTGCGTGGAGAATAATTGCCTAAAAGCTACAAAAACTTCTACAAATACTGAGTTCACATTACGACATCTCTCGAATCATCACCAAGGCAACATGCATTGCTTATTAAGTACTTTTTCCTAAATTTACAGTGAACGTTATGACGTTACCCTGACACATCGCCAACTTTAAGATGACTTTGATGATCTGGAACTTATGAAAATTCAAAAATATGGACATCAGAAAATCAAAACTGCACATATTCTCTGTTCTAAATCAGTTATACTGATTTGAATTTATATCATGACATTTTTAATATTAAATTCAATTTCAGGAATTCTTGAATTCTTAAAGGTTGAAGTAAAATGCCTTTTGTCACAACCTAAAGTATGAACCCCTCCCCCACTGAGTACAAAAAGAGAAATGTCATATTTCTTAAAATGTGATTGAAGAGAAACAGTCTTTGTTTTAGTATCATTCTCATATGGTAGACTGAACGCACTTTCATATATACGAAGCAAGCACCAGGTTCATATCATAATACACATCTGTTTTGACATTTTTGTAAAATTGTTCCTTTCACCCACCCTCCCCAATAGTTAAAAACAAAAAAAAAAAACCCAAACAAATGAAACATTAAAAAAAAAAAAAAAGTTAATGGAAAATAAAAATAAAATTCCCCCAAAATGTACAAAGATTGAGATACTCATGGCCCTCGAGTTTAGAGTCCAGGACAAGTGGACTTTAGGAGAAAAAAAAAAACCCCAAATGCTTTCTTAAAATTCCCAAATTCTCAATTACCAACACATTGCACACGGCTCAGTCCACAAACACCACCTTCTTTACCATTATCCTGAATACTGTGCTTTCCCAACAAAGAAAACCAATGATTTATTCGTTTGACCTGTCCATGCTCTGCCCACAAATATGCTCTTTCATAGCTACAGCTTCAAGATTGTTTTACAAAACGCTGACAAAGGTCCAGTTCAACCTAATGAGACAACATAGTGCACAACTCAGTTTTAAATTATTAAAAGTTAACCTGAAGTCAAACCTGACCTTTTTTACTGTGTTAGTTAATCTCTCAGGTCATATTTCTCTCATAATCTTTACTCACAGTGTTTTGACTTTTTATCACCAGGAAAAATAATATTAACCAATAAGATCACGTTTCACCTCCCCCTCCCTTCACCCCTATAATTTTGTGAGTTCGGATCATGCCTTTAACATCGTGGTGGAAGTATGAGGGAGGGTTGATTGAGGGAGGGGAAGAACTATGAGAACTTGGGCTGGAGTTCTGGGCACCTTATGCCTGTACCAAGAAGGCCAGGTCCCCCCTCATAGCTGTATCAGGACTGATGTAGGATCAAGGACCAGGGGGGAGATGGGGTGGGAATGGTGAACGCTTCGTCATGGGAACGGAAGGTGAGGATGTGAATTTACAGGGCGTTAGATTGAAAGAAGGAGGGCTTTTAGTCGTGTTCCTCACCTCAAATTTTATGTTTCCAGTTCAAAATGCTGCACTACCAAGCTGGGCTATGTTGTTTCTAAGTTAAGTGATACTTTTTTAATCCCACAACCGGGAAAATTCCACCTCCGCATTTAACCCATCCGTGAAGTGAAACACCACATACACACTAGTGAATACACACACACTAGGGGGCAGTGAGCACACTTGCCCGGAGCGGTGGGCAGCCCAATCCACGGTGCCCGGGGAGCAGTTGGGGGTTAGGTGTCTTGCACAAGGACACCTCAGTCATGGACTGTCGGCCCTGGGGATCGAACCGGCGACCTTCCGGTCACAGGGCCAGTTCCCTGACCTCCAGCCCACGACTGCCCCCAAAATTGAAACTATGGTTGGTTTGTAAATAACAACAACTACCATGCTAACACTAGCACGATTATATGACATGCACATAAAATAAACATCTGATACTAACAATGCACTCTATGTCAAGTGTCCTACAGATTCTCATTGAATTGAATGGAATTTTGTCCACACCTGTAAATCTGCTCACCTTGGCGACCGTTGCTAATAAAGAAACACATTTTGTGGGCGGTGCATGGACCAATTCGCTTGTCTGTTGATGGTGTTTTGTATCGTTTCACCTACAGGCCAGGACCAGGAGTGATAACTCACACTATGGTGATGTTTTTTTTTTTCATGGGTTGGATGATGATTTTCTTTTTGACCTGGAGGACAATGTGAGATGACATCACTGACTGGGAAAAATGTCAAAAAATAACTAGACTGCCATATTTCATAGAAGAGCTACTATACATATTTCCATATATATACAGCATGTACGAGAATGATATTAAGTCTGGATAATATATATATTTATAAATTGCGATGTTTCCAGTCTCCTATGTTCTGGTTCTTGCTAAGCCATGATACATTATAGTACATTAATTCTGTAGCTTATACACAGAGTACACACCCTGAAATCAATGCCAGATAAGTTGCATATAGAGGGGGGATACAGAGGCACTTTGACGCATGGTGGGGAATTTTACTGAGCTGCGTGGAAGAGCCAAAGAGGGGGCGGGGCTTTGAGCTGGTCTCAGCCAACGAGAATCCCTGACATGTGACTGACAGCCAGGCAGTCCAGTTATTTTGTGATAGCAGTGGTTTTGAGCGCATATATGTAGTGTTTATGACTAGGGCTGTCACAATTACCATTAAAATGTACCTTCCCGATGAATCAGCGTACACAGCGTACATATACAGACACAATTCGACATGTAACTGAATATTGCTGCTGTAAATTGTGTATAAATTTCATGACAAATGGTCCAAATGAAACAGCCCAAAATTACTTGGAAAAAACATCTGGTTCCATTGACTTACATTAAAAGTAAAGTATGCTTTTTCCTTCTCCTGTAAAGTCACCATTTTGGAGAGGTGAAGTTTTGTTCAGACAACAATGATATATTTTTATTAACCTTAAAAATGCAAATAGTGAAAAGATGCTTATGTATGAAACTTCTAGAAAAATTAAAACTTACTGTACTTAATTTAAAATGGAAAACAAGTGGTTTTCAGTGACAACAGGGTCTCAGCATGTGTGTATCTTCTTTATTTCAGGAGGCTCCTCATGAAGCTGTTCAAGAAAATCAGGTCAATAGGGCCTGAAACTACATCTAGACAAAAAGATGGCAAATTACTCAAATACTAATACAGTCAATTGTGACAGCCCTAGTTTAGAGTGTATGTAGTGTATTGCTGGATTATGACACTAATGCTGTTATTGGTTTGTTCATGTTGAGATTAAATAAGAATAATCGTATGAGGAATAGCATGGGCCAAGCTGAATGAAAAGCGTCCCTTTGTTAGTTTTAAGGGTTTCAGTTGTATGTCATAGCGCAAACTGAGTGTGTGCTTTCATGTTTGTGTGTATATGCGTGTGTGTGTGTGTGTGTGTGTGTGCATATGCTCCATTTAGATCTGTGATGCTCACACCACAATTACTGGCGTTGCTATGCAGGACATTATGGATTAAACTGGCAGCTGTTGAATGATGAACTCAATCACAGAAACAGAACATGCAGGAAGTGATGTCAGCGATATGAAGAGCAACCTCCATCTTGGACAGGGAGTGAGCACTGAGGATGAAAGCGACCGGAGGGCAGGGTATGATATAGTACTGATGAAGGAGGCTGTCGCTATAGCAACAACCCTAAACCATGTAATCCCAAGAGAAATGTTGATATTATCCAGCTGCTATGGTTTTGAAAAATGAAGTCATCCTAAAATATTTGTTGTTGTTAACTGGGACAGGAAATGTAAGCAAACCCAAAGTAAACTCGCATGCAGCAGTTCTGTAGCCAAAAATAAACCAAGACAACACAAAAGGACACCGGTTAAAACTAAACCAAAAAGACAATGAGAGAAAACAAAACAAAGCCAACTGCAAAACAAAAGAAAAACCCAGAAGAATATCAGCAGAGAAAGACTTTTTTTCTGAACTTCTGACTAATGTTTAGACACTGAAATGGTAGCACTGAAACTGAAGGACGGTAGTACATACTGTAATGGTATGCGTCATAAACCCTTCATGAGCGCAGCATAAGAGTGGCGTTCATAAGGCTACACAACACCTATAAATCTGACAAAAACCTACATAAACACCTAAAAAGGCTCATTCCAACAAATGTCTGAGGTGAAATAACATCAGCATGGACAAAAGCAGCCTTTATGCCTTTATAAATGTTTATAGAGTATTATGTCAGTCGCCGTTACGGGCTTATGTCATTGTAAAGAAGCCTTACAAATGCTGCCTTTTAGTAAAGTGTTAACAAATCTCTTATTCGATGTTGTTATAATTGTGCCACAGCATTGTAACTACCATGGCTGACTATAACAAGAGCATCATGCATTCATAAAGGCCTTACAACACTTTTATTTCATACAACATTATCCATCACTGTCTTCGGTCTATTGCTAATATCGATATTACTGTGATTAGCTGATAATGACAAACTTGATTGTAGGTGGTCAGTTGCATGTTGCTGGGGTGGGAAATATGGCATTATTTTACTGTAACAAGAAATGTGCTTTTTTGAGAATTCTGTGGACATTATTAATATTTAAAGCATAATAAATCCTGTTTAATTGGATTTAGTGCAGCACAGTGTTGTTCTTAGTTTTTGACAGTATTTTTGAAATGTGGCACTACTGAGGCTTTTTTCCAACTCATCAAACCACAGAAAAACTAAATATAATATGTGTTGCGTATTATGACGATGTGTATTGTGATATTATATTTGTGCCATATTGCCCACCCCTAATAACTTTTGTTTGTTTTTTTGTACTGTATTGCTAGGAAAGACGTGTTTGTGTTCAGTGTGTTTGTGTGTATGTGAGTGTATAAGAGTGAGAAAGGGTGCCAAGGCGACCCTATTGTGCTGCGACAGCCTGCTTGCCAAAAAAAAAAAGACAACAAAACAAAGAAGTTTTATCACAAAGCTAGCTCGCCCTGCTGCCAGTACTGATCACAGTATTTTAACCCCCACACAAAAGTCATCCCTTATCAAATCTCATTTTGAATAGTGCATACGTGTACAGGGTAAACTTCACATCAAACGTTGTGTCCCTGTCAGTCAGTCACTATGTGACAAGAAATCAGTCACAGAAATTTCTTGTGCATGTCAAACATATTTGGATAGCATCCCCCACTGGAAGCTGGCCAACTGGAAGCAAGCCAATCAGAGCGGTGCATTTCTCGTCCAATCAGATGGGTCTGGCCATGCTCAAACCACTGGCTTAAGGGTGAAGCACGGCTGAATGGTGTAGATGATCGATGTGGAGAATGAAGATGACGTCATGCAGGCGGAATTAATTAATCCAGGTAATTCGTCCTTTGACATATTTTTCATTGGACAGAAAGTACAGCAATTATTAAATCTCAACCAACCAGCTAAAACTGTGGCTGAGTGAAAACGGAATCTCTTGCTGCGTGATTGGTGGATGATTGAAAACAAGAAAAATGACGGATGAAAAAAGTAGGATTGGTCAATATTCAGGTTGCCTTGGTAACATTATAAAGACTTAGTGAGATGTCTCTTTTTTCATCCTGAATGGAATCAAGTCTTATTTTGTTTGTTTGTTTTATTCAAAAGAGTTTTCCGGTTTCCGAACATCATCCATTCCATGACACGATCTGTGTCATTGTTATCTGGTTTGTTTTATTTTCTCTTACCAGATTTGCAGAATCATGCAGACTTCCAGGTTTTTGAAGAATCGTGTGGAAGTTTTTCAGGCTTTTTGTAGAATCATGTGGAAGTGTTTCAGGTACGAAGAATCACATGGAAGGTTTCTGGATTCCTCATTACGGGGCTCATGTTGAAGGTTTCAGGGTGCTTGCAGGTTTAAGTCAATTGGGGTGTGTGATATGCTAATTGCAGTCCATACCTAGCTTTGTGTTTCCCGTTTCGGCTACAGACCTCATGTCTGTGTGTTTCAGAAGGATCTTGTCAAAGGAACCAAGACTGTAAAACAGCGAACATAAAAAGAAAATCATTATTTAATGACCTTTAATTAAATAATGTATACATTATTTCCACCTGAATAAAATTATGCAACTGCTCTTTTGATTTACATAGTCTGAGCAATACGTGTATTGGTGTAATATATTTTATTAATGCTGAAAGGATGTACACCTCTAATTTAACAAAATTTAAAGCACATTTTGTGAAAAAATGCATCCAGTTGCACCCAAAATGATTATTTAATAAAACATAGATAACTAATAATAATAGGAAATGTACCAAAAGCAAGTGCCAAGAAGATGACAAATACAAATCAGTGTGAATGCAAAGCACACATCTTTTCAATACCTCATATATTTTTTTTCCAATGTGCCAAAATACAACAAACATATCTTTTCTCAGTCTTATTCTCTTTTCCACAGTCAAATTCCAGCAAAACCAGGTGTCCTCTCAGCAGGTGGAATTCGAGACCACTATAACGTGGTAATATGGATGCAACAGTGCTTGATGTTAGGAATACAAGCAGCATGTGCCTCCAGATGACCTACAACTGAGTTGTGAGGTCACATGAACTATTAGGATTTGCTTTAAAACAACAATACGTGGTGCTAAAGATGCTGCATTACACAAACTTCTGCCCATTCTAAAAACACTGCTCACACAAATTGCATTGATTTATTAGAACTATGCTATATGTAAAGCTTTGTAGAAGATTTAATTAGTGAGGTCAGGTACTGATGTTGGATGACTATGGATCACTACAACTTCACAGTCCAGTGCTGGGGATCTTTATAACCCTTTAGCTTGCTTAGCATAGGACATGATGACCTTATGTTCATGTGCGGCTGTTCCAGAGTGTCTGATTCTATTAGCAATGCTTTTCTATGGAGATTCTGCTTCCTGTGTGTGCACAAATGCCTGTGTTAGTACTGGGTGCACCTTAGAGTAGCTGAACTCACTAATTAGAAAGAGGTGTCTAGATACTTTCAGATGTATTGTTTATATTTAAATCTTTACATTTTTACATTTGCTTAAGCATTGCGAGTAAAGTAGACAAAAGAACTTGTTGCTTGCTGGCTATGAGCAAAGAAAGAAACAAAAAAACAAAAAACAAGTTTTGTGGAAAGTTTGTAACTCTGCAGGGACTTTTTGGCAGATCTATATTTCTCTCTCTCTCTCTCTCTCTCTCTCTCTCTCCCTCTCTCCCTCTCTTTCTCTCTCTCTCTCTAATCCTTGGCAGTGTCCAGTCCTTTTTTCTTACACTCGCTCCCCACCAAGTTCATGTTCAACTGCCTATGACATCATGTCTGGTTGCTGGGGGCAACCAGACATTCGAGACGTGACTCTCTCTGTCTCTCTCTCTCTCTCTCTCTCTCTCTCTCTCTCTCTCTCTCTCTCTCTCTCTCTCTCTCTCTCTCTCTCTCTCGTTTTTCGTTCAACAGTTCTTTTGCTCCCCTCTTTCTCTTCTTTATCGTGCCTGCCTCTTTCTAACAGGCCCGGAAAATGTGACAACTTTAAATTCTCCGGTACTTGTCAGTGAGTGTTCGTCTGGTTAGGAAAACACTCTGGGACAGTTTGTTTGTAAATATATATTTTATCAAAGTATCCTGGCATTAATTTCTAAATATCAGCTTGAATCAACAGGTATGTACTGCATCCTGAAGTAAGTGCTGCACTGAACTGACAAGACTTAAATGTGAACATCTATTCCACATGAATAAACTCCATGACATAAATACATAAATGCCAAATGAGAGCAACTGAAATCCAAAACTGTGTTAATATAGTGTTTTCATGTGGGAATGATGCGCACATTTTAATTCCAGTAAATCCCTTTTTTCATTGCAGAGAGATACAGATAGAGTTCGCCTCCATGTGCTGTGGATTTATCGTTTAGCTAACTGGTGGCTCTTGTGGTTTTTCCCTTAATGAAAGACGTGCAGTGGGTAAGCACTCAGCAGCTGTGGGCCAGGCTGCATCCCAAATTCACACAAGGAGCATCCCTAACCAAACGCCCCGAGGGCCTGCTCGCTACATGCCAACATCTGGCTTTTAACACACCACTGCATTAACCACATCCAAGAAAAAGCACACAAGTAGCCAATTTAGACACAACACAGTCAAATCCATCACAGAAAAAATACTTCACTTGAAGTTACAGCTGTCACATTTAGTAGATTTTACAAAATAAACAATTAAAATGTACCTTCCGGTTATATCAGCAGTGATTATCATTTAAACACATCTACTGCTTATGGTAAGAACAAAAGCCGTATAAATAAACCCATTTATGAGAATTTAAGTCCTTTAAAAGGCTTCCTAGTTTATCTCCTTTTTTCAGAAAAGTATTATGAAATATTTGAAAGGCTACTCATGGTTTGTAAAGTCTGTTTCTATTGTTTGTCCTTTTTTAAAGCTCTATTTGCTCAATGATGTGTAACAATTATCAGTAAATTACTTGTATATAATCAGTAATGCCTGCTCTGATTCAGGTGTGATCAGATCATAAATGAATGCAGGCCTGTATAGTCTCCTTAGAAAAGCACTGACTAATAGAATGGAATGCACTGGAACAGCCAATGTTCAATGCCAAGTGTCAGAAATAATTATACAACATTGGTACCTGACTTCACTAATGCTCTTGTGGCTGAATGAAATCAAATCCTCACAGCTATGTTCCCACATCAAGAGTAAAGCCTTTGCAGAAGAGTAGAAGCTGTTATTACGGCAAAGGAGGACAAACTCCCCATTAATACCCTTGATTTCACAAGTAATGCTGAATCAACAGGTGCCTATAAATGTCTACTTGGACATACAGTGTCTGTAAAGTTGTTATGTAATGTTACATAAAATGTATGTAGACCCAAAGCTTAATGTTGCTCAGAGGCACTGATTGATGATCATTACAGAAAAAAAAAAACATTTAGCTTTTGTATTCATTAAATATGAGGTCTAGAGGTAGATTCCTTCAAACCTTACATTCCCAGGAGATACTGATACCTTTGCATGAAGCTTGACACTTAGCTGAATACAGTTTCCTGCTGTGCTACTGCTTGTAAAACTGTCCCATTTTGAATAACAGTCACAGTTTCTGACAAAACACACACCAAAACACTAACTAAATGAACTGAAACTGAATACAAACTGATCTAAACCTGTTTTTGGAATACAAAACCAAACAAGCTATTAATGCACTTTTAAAACAAACTCAAACTAAACTCACATTAAAAATATGAAATTATTTTTACTACATTTTGTTGAAAATAGGTTCTCCACAGAGAACAAACTTATGCATGTTTTAATGCACAGTTATTGTTTATTTACTGAGTTCAACATATTTGAAAAATAAAACATCAAATGTGGTCTGTGAAAAAGTTATGGCACATTTTATATCTTATGTTTATTTTCCAAAATGTTCAATAAACAGAAATTGTTCAGTAAAAATGCAGAAAAATGCCACATTTAAGTTTGTTCCCTGTAGATGTGTTAACTTATTTTCACTTCAACAAAACATGTAATTTGACTGTACACATACACCATTATCTTCTCTACCTATCCCATTGCTTACCTTTGTTGTACAGCGCATATTATATTTTGTGTTGTATTTTTTGCCAATATATTAAACAAAAATAAATAAAAGTTGTGCACTAAAGTGTGTTCCCCACAGAGAATGTGCTATTTTCACTTAGAAAATCAACAAAGCATGTAATTTGACTAGGGGATGTTTAAACTTTTGCATACAACTGTATTAACGCACCCTGCCTCCCACCCAATGAGTGCTGGGATATTTCCAGCACCCCCTGTGACCCAGGAGAATAAGTGGCTTAGAAAATGTGTGTGTGTATTAATGCACTCTTAAAACAAACTGAGATGAAACTGAGATTGAAAACTTTATTACTAATAAAAAATTTATAAAAATTCTAAATCTGTAGTAACCTGTAGTTTGTGTGTGTGTGTGTGTGTGTGTGTGTGTGTGTGTGTGCGCACATACATATACACACCTGTGTCTGCTGTGGGATGTTTAGAAAGTTGTCCCGTGCTCCGATGCCGACAAACCTGTTGGAAGCTGTGGAGCTTGGCGAGGAGTATGCTGCTCAAACACACACACACACACGCACGCACACACACACACACACACACACACACACACACACACACACACAAGCGCATACATACATATGTCATTATTTACGACTTTGCCACGGCACGTCATCAGAATATTAACTGGAACTGAAGGATTTTGATTGTCTTCACTATGACATACTGTAGCACTGGAGCTGTAATAAACTACTCACTGAGCCTTATTCACACTGTATATTTGTTCTTAGTTTTATAAAGTAGAAAACGTTATTTGGAATAACGAAGGTCACACGTGACCTACATGAGTAACATTTTTATTTTAGTGTTCACTCAGTAAAGGTCACAACGGGAAGGAGCTCATCACGGATTTTGTCGAGAGGGAGGGAACCTGTCAATTTTGTTTGCACTGAACTGATCAAATTCAGGGCAGCTGTAGACAAAGGACTCCAAATTCAGACTAAATATGTCAAAGAGAGTTTTATGTGGGTGAGATAAGTAAGGCTAAGAGAAGCAGTGAGAAGAACCGTCACCTGTGTTGGTGTATTTTTGAATGTGTGTCTATTTTTACACATCTGAATATACTGCATTTCTGTCACCAGAGAGGAAAGTATACAAAATGGCAGTAAAACACGAAAGGAGCAAAAGACTAGAGCTGCACGATAAGCACAAAATACTATTATCGCAATGATACTGCTATACATGCTGATATATGCATACCTTGCAATACATTAACCCCTTAAAATCCCAGGCTTGTAACATACTAAGGCTTATTAATCAGTAACTGCAAGGACAGCAATGCAAGCTGGTTGAGCTATTCTTAGTTTATGGAGGTGTATAATAATGTTTGGGCCCGCTGACAGGACCTGGTCATTCAACGGATTAATAAAAACCAAAATGAATTCATAATGTGACATAATTAAAGATTGGCATTATTTTCCCCAGTGTTTTTCCCTAGTTCTATGGCCAACTGCACCAAGCTGAGAGGCTGAAGGTAAGCATGAGCTTCCTTTGATATACATGAAGCATCGGCATGTTTTTCAAACTGACACCAAGTCAACATCACCGGACAGCTCAATACGCTTCTCAAGAAGAACGCTAATTGCCAATTGCCAACATATCAGCTACCAGACAACTAGCACCAAGCTGAGGGAGCAAGGACAATTAGGTTCTTTTGGACTCCTGGCTAAGGATGGCTGTAGTATCATCAGGAATCAAATTCACAGTCTTTCCAGAACAGAGGGAGCATGTAGACCCTTCAGGGCATTGTTTTCACCAAAATAACTGACTTTTGTTGGATTACATGAATACCACTGTGATTGTTTGTATCTGCACATCCCAGCCTGTTATATCCAGCCAATATCACTGTAAGACTAAACAATATATTGTGCAGCTCTAGACTCAATATAATGAAATGAGACTGTACCATTATATCACATACATACAATAAGAAATAGGTGAAAGAGTTGGTGTGAATGAGAAAACAGAGTTTAAAAGAATCACTTGAAGTGGTTGAAAGGAAACAGACGACGTGAAAAGGGAAAGGAGAACAAAAAGAGAGGAATGGTCTTCATCCAGTGCCCTCTGGGAGCTCATAAGGCCTGTCCTTCTGCCCGACTCGTTCACCGGTAACCCCCCCAACACACACAAACCCCAAACGCAAACCCCAACACCTCAACATCACCCTTACGACACACACATATACGCTATGAATGCACCCCTGCTTTACAGTACAGCTGCAACATTAGTCTGTTTAAATTTATGTTCATTTTCGTGAGACTGCTGTGTGGGGCTTTAAGTGGAACGTAGTGTCTATTTACTAATTTATTTATTTTGATTTATTGTTTGTTTGGTTGTTTTGTGTTTTTTTTTTTCTTTTGGAGTCCATGCCAACTGCCCTGAATTTGATCTCTCGGGGGAGGGAGGGAGGGAGGGATGAGAAAAAATGCACAGAAAGTGAGAGCACAGGAAATGGAAATAAAAAGAGAACAGATAAAAAAAGATGAGTGTGAGATGAGAGTGTGGAATCTTTATATCTTCACAAGCAGACTTTTATATATGTACTTGTTATGTTAACGTGATCCATTTTAATCCAGGTTTATGGTTTAAGCTGATAATCATGAGAGTAAAACGAGTGAACAGAATATAAAGGCATCTAAAAACCAGAGAGAACTCACTGAAGAAAATGAAGAGAAAGAAAATATGATAAGGGAGAGAGAAAAAGAACGGAGAGAAAAAACAGAGCCTCTGCCTGATGAGCTGTTGATTACTGTTGACTGACTGAGATTACGAGGGTACCTGCTACACATTGGGGTGAAAGGCCATGGCCCACCGCCTCTTAAAATGGTCATTTGGACGAATGTGACACATTTTCTTACATGGTTTTGTTTTGGGCTTATTTTTCTTTTTTCATTTTTGTCTTTTTTATATATATGTCTACTATGTCTACTTACCAAGTTATTATTTGTGGAATATTATTATAGTTTTTATTATAGTACATTTTCAGCCTCTCTTTATTATTTAGCATTAAATAGTTTGTTTTGTTTATATACTGTGTCCCATTCAAAAAGTAGTTTGGGCTGAACTGTACAGAACAAACGGTTTGGGCTCAAATCATCAGAGGCTGTGACGATTCATTTGCTTCCCAACAGCCAATAAAAGCACAAAATCTTACCCACTAGAATAAGTGGAATATGAATAAATAATAATAGCGAGCACAAGCGGCGTAGAAGATGAATGCATGAATGAATGGAGAATAGCAGCCCGCATCACTTCAGAGTGAAAGGTAGGGCTAAACTGTTGTAGGTTGAATGGGTGGTCATATGTAAACGTTCATGGTTGTGACATCACAACCACAATGAGTTCAAAGCAAGCCGTTTTTGTAGCTAAGCTTCCACATATGAACTGTGTTTATACAGTACATAAAACTCTAATTTTAAAAAAGCTAGAAAAAGTTGCCTTCTCATTATATGGGCCCTTTACAAATCCTATTTAGTCTAGGCTTAGGTTTAATCTGGTCATTAGAGAAGCTAGCTTTAATCATTCCTGGACTCTGTAAATGGGGCTGTGTTGGTGTGTTTGGGGGTCGTGGAGGGGCCCGGGGGTTTGGGGGAGACTTACAGGGTGATGTGGGTGAGCCGAGTCCCCCGTCGGGGTGTGTGTGGCTGGGTTTGGGGTCGGGCATGGGGAGGGGCACCGGCCGCGCCACCGGAGGAGGCGGAGGCAGCAGGAAAGAGCCGGACATTTTACTCTGACCGCTCCCGTTAGGCTGCAGACACATACACACACTGAGTGAAAGTTGACAGCATAACACACACACGCACGCACACACACACACACACACACACACACACACACACACACACACTAAGGATGCCCCGATCTACTTTCTTTTGCCCCAATCCCAGTTCGGGTCATTTAAAACTGAGTATTTGCAGATTCTTAGTATTTCTGTAGAACATAGTCACACAGTGCCCTCTTTAAGTACATTCACAATAGTAAAATCTGTGAAGTTTGGATATACAAGTTATCCTACAGTTTAATTTTTAAATTTGTGTATATTGTGACACACTGAGCTTTTGTTTTGTCTTTTGGGGGCCGGTGGTGCTAGGCCAATTTTTTTTGTCATGAAAGTTATGAATAGTTATGAAGTTAGTCATGAATAGTCATGAAATCTAAAAGTACATTAGGATTTTTGATATGTGGTTTAGCTTCTCTCTAATGTTATACATTCTCATACGTCTGGCCCATAAGATGTCTGAACGCTATGCTCCACCAGAGGGCGCTCAAGGGTCTTACATTTAGATCAGAGGTTCTAATCTGTTTTGTCCAACGAAAGGAGCACAGAAAGTCTACTGCAGCCATCTAAAATCTACTGCACAGTAGACTAGGACAAAGTAAACTAATGCACCATGTAGTGGATAGTACAAAATGCAGTTACTGCACATGGGAAGTGCGGAAAAGATACTTTATTTATCCCGAAGGAAATCTCAGATAAACAAGCTCAAGCTATTTTAACGCACTAATTGGAATAAAAATTTCAGCATAATTTTCTTCATGTATCACATTTGGTACGAGCTGACTTTTTACAATCTCACAAATATACAAGATGAAATAAATTATAATGTGCTTAGGCTAGGGTGGCATGGTGGTTCCGCAGGCAGTGTTGTTGCCTTGCAGCAAGAAGAGCCTGGGCATTTCCCCGGCTGTGCAGAGTTTGCATGTTCTCCTTGGTGTGTGGGTACTCTGGTTTGGACATGCTAAATTGCCGCTAGGTGTGACTGTGTGTATGATTGTATATGTCTGTCAGTATGCCCAGGAAAGAACTGCGAACTGTCCAGGGTGTTTCCTGCTTTCTGCCTGATGACTGCTGGGACAGTGGCTTAGATAATGTGCGTGTGATTAGGCTAGTAATGTTAGCTGAGATAAAAGATGACCAGCATTTCTTTATCTTAAAAACTTTACTGCTTTCTCCTGTAAGTTTTAAGCCATGTCACCTGGAATAGATTAGTAGTCTGTGCCTGTGTACTAGTCAGATGACAGTTTGTCATCTGCCTAATGCTGCTGGTGTTCAGTAGTGTTACGTCCTGTGTCGATGTTTTCTTAGGTTCTTAGGTTTTCTTAGCGTTCTTAGGTGGTCGTTGCTGCATGACTGACATCCCGTTTCTCCTGGCATGTGATTGGCTACTTCAGTTGGTACCGGCTATAAAAGGCCTTTGGTGTTGGAGCAATACGGAGCATTTTTTTCTTATTCGGTTCCGCTCCCTTGGCTGCCTGCCAATCGATAGACCAGTTATCGTTGATTTGCTGGCCGACAGGTACATGTGGACCAGTGAAGACACTTTTGTAATTTTGTTTCTTTTTTTAGAAAGGAAATGTAGGGGTGGCCTGCCCTTTTTGTTTGATCTGTTGGACTTTGTTTATTGGTAGTGTAGTGAGGGTAGTGTTTTTGTAATTCCCTTTCTTTTTCTTTTGTTAGTTTAGTTAGTTATACATTTTTTATTTTTATTAGGGTCTTTTGTTTGTTATTTTGGGCCTTGGGCCTCCCTGAAGTTATGTTTCCTTTATTTTTTTGGTTTCCTTGCTTCAGTTGACTGTTGAAAATAATTTAGATGACTGGATGAAAGTGCAAAGCATCGAATAAATAGTCAAATTTTGTTCTGGTCTGGCGTCTGAGCGGGCAGTCTTGCTTCATCTTTGTGCATCTTACCCCTAGGGGACATAACAAAATGGGGGCTCGTTCTGTTTTTTTGTTCGTTTTGTCCCTTGCTGGTAAGTGCCTTCTCTTTTTCTGATTGGCGTTTTTTTGTGGTATGGTGTGGGAATGTAGATACAGTCGTGCCTGGTGAAAAGCCGGTAGTTGGGGGTGAGGCTTCAGCTAAAATTCCTGTTATAGGTGAGGAACCTGTTTTGTATTCGTTAATTGGTCAGAGTTTGGAAGCTCGTAAGTTAGCTATTCAATTAAAGGAGCTTGATTTTGAAACTAAATGTTAGGAGCATAAGCTACAACCTCAGGTTGACGCTTTGCCTTCAACCCTGCAGGCTCCTATGTCTCCTGTGAATCCGGTTCCCACCTCTCTCGTGCTCGTTTTAAATGCCCCGTCTTCGTTCCCCGAGTGGCCTTCCCCTGTAAGCCCTAGTGAATTCAACGTTAGTAAGCAAATTTGTTTGGTTCCCACTTTTAGGGAGACTGAGGTTGATTCTTATTTTGGCGTATTTGAGCATATAGCTGCTGCCTTACGCTGGTCTTGAAAGGTTTGGCCGCTTTTATTGCAGTGTAAACTAACTGGGAAAGCCCAAGAAGTTTTCTCTGCTTTGTCCCTTGAAGATAGTTTTAATTATGACTCATTCAAAGCCACTATTTTAAGGGCTTATGAGTTGGTCCCTGAGGCTTATCACCAAAAATTTCATAATCATTTATAAACTGCCAACCACACTTTTGTAGAGTTTGCCTGTGAGAAGGGTACGCTTTTTTAATAAATGGCGTCAGTCCAGCAAAGTGACTAATTATGAGCAACTCTGTGAACTTATTCTATTAGAAGATTTTAAAAATTCATTAGCGGAGAAGACTGTGGTGCATTTGCATGAACAAAAAGTTGCTGCTGTGGCACAGGCTGCAGTGTGTGCCGATGAATTTGTATTGACACATAAAAGTACTTTCGTCGGGAAACATCTCAGTCTAAAACAGAGACATTTTCTAAGCAACTGAGAACATCTAAACCATCAACCCAAACTGAAAACCAGGAGTGTTTTTATTGTCAAGCATTCAGCCATCGTATCGCTGTTTGTCCAGCTTTAAAGAGGAAAAATCAATCTAAGGGCCAAAAGGAGCTGGTTTTGTGCATGTTTCTCCCACATTGTGCTCAATTTGCCAGGAAACTGATTCTGTGTATGATCCATTTACTTTTAAGGGTAATGTGTCTGGTAGAGAAGACCCCATTCCTATTACTATTCTTTGGGACACAGGTCACACCAGTGATGACTGCCTTTTTCTAATGACGCGTCTTGTGGTTCGGATGTTTTGGTACGGAGAATTGAATTGGGGGTGGTGCGAGTTCCCTTACATAATTTATATATTCAATCTAAACTGGTTTCAGGATTGGTTAAGGGTACTGTCTGTTCTCAGCTACCTGTGGAGGGTGTTGACTTTATTCTTGGCAATGCTTTGGCTGGTGGAAAGGTGTTGCCCCTTCCAGAGGTAATTGATGATCCGATGTCTGAACAACAAGGGTCTCAAAAAGAAGTAGATATGGCATCTGAATTCCCTTCTGTTTTTCCTGCCTGTGTAGTGACACGAGCGCAATCTCGTAAGTTTGACGAAACTGTGGATCTATCTGATAGTTGTATGTCTTTTAATGACAGCCCCAATGTTTTTCCAGAAGATTCGCCCGTTTCCGGTGTGACGCAGGTTCCTTGTCCTGTTTGTGGAGCTGAATTAGAACTGCCACTGTCCATTGAGAGAGAACAAATTGTTATGGAGCAGCAAAATGACCCATCCCTGGTTTGCTGCAGGGAGTCTGCAGTAGATAAGGAGGGTTTGGTCAAATAATCTGTAGCCTACTTTGGGGAGGGTGATTTACTTATGCGCAAATGGACACCAGCAGTTCTGAGTGATGTAGAATGGGGTTCAGTTTACCAATTAGTTGTACCCACGAAATTTAGTGCGCAGGTTCTAAGCTTAGCCCATGATCACAGTTGAGGCTGTTGTGAGGGCCCTTATAAAGTTTTTTTCTACTTTGGACTTCCTCGAGTTGTACAGACCGACCAAGGTTCAAATTTTATGTCCCAGTTGTTTAAACAGGTGCTGTCCCAATTAAACATAAAACATCAAGTATCTAGTGCATATCATCCAGAGTCTCAGGGCCTGCTGGAGAGATTTCATCAACACACTTAAGTCAATGTTGCGCGCCTATTTCACCGAATCAAATAAAGAATGGGATGAGGGTTTGGCATTTTTCAGTCTTTGGGGTTTAGTGTGGCGGATTTGGTTTTTGCACATATGGTGCGAGGACTGCTGAAGCTGTCGAAGGAAAAATGGATGTCTGTGGAAACAACTCCTGGTAATAATTTACTTGACTATGTTGGCTCATTTCGTGAGCATCTACATCATGCATGTTACTTAACTCAAGCTTCATTATCCTCTGCCCAGGTGAAAATGAAAGCACACTTTGATAAAAAGGGCAGTTTTTCGTTCCTTTTCCATTGGTGACTGTGTTTTAGCTATGTTACCCATCTCTGGATCAGTTTTGCAAGCAAAGTTTTGTGGTCCATACATAGTAGAGGTTAAACCCCAACACCGATTATGTAATCCGTACTCCTGATAGGAAACGAAAAACGAGAGTATGCCATATTAATGTGTTGAAGCCCTATTTTTGTAGAAAAGATGGTTTTGAATGTATGAAACCTGAGGGTTCTACGTCTGTTGCCCCTGTCGTTTCTTTGTCTGTGTTATCTTCTGCACCTGATTCTGTTGAAGATGGTTTGAGCCTGCAAAGTATTTTCTTGTCCAGGGCTCGTTTGCAGAACTCAGAAATTTTGCGAGACTTGAGTTCATTTTTGTTTTGTTTATCTGATGGTCCGTGCAATGATATTGTTTGGCTGATCCAGTCTCACTGTGATCTGTTTTCAGATGTCCCTTCACGCACCCACCTTGTGTCTCATGATATTGATGTGGGTGATCATTTACCCATTAAGCAGCATGCATATTGGGTTAACCCAACTAAGCGAAAGCTTATGCAGAAAGAGGCCGAATATTTAATTAAAAACAGTTTATCAGTACCGAAAACTAGTGCATGGAGTTCGCCCTGCCTTTTGGTACCAAAGCCAGATTGTACAGTACATTTTTGTACTGACTATAGGAAAGTTAACGCAGTAACAAAACCTGATGATTCCTTTACCACTTATGGAGGATTGTGTGGACAAAGTGGGCTCAGCAAAGTATGTGTCAAAATCGGATTTGCTTAAGGGATACTGGCAGGTGCCCTTAGCTCCCTGTGCAGCTGAAGTCACTGCTTTTATTACACCTGATCATTTCATGGAGTATTCTGTAATGGCTTTCCTCCTTCGTAATGCTCCGGTCACATTCCAGCATTTAATGAATCATGTGTTGATGAGCATTTCTAATTGTGAGGTATACCTAGATGATATCGTGGTAAGTTCCTCCGATTGGGCTGACCATGTAAAAACTCTTAATGTTGTGTTTGGTCGTTTACAAGAAGCTTTGTTAACTTTAAACTTTGCAAAATGTGAGTTTGGCAAAGCTATGGTTATTTACCTCGGTAAGGTGGGACAAGGACAAATTCGCCCAGTTGCGACAAAAGTGCAGGCAATTATGGAGTTTCCTGTGCCTTGCACTAAGCACGTGTTAAAGCGTTTTCGGTATGACAGGATATTATTGTGGGTTTTGCCGAAATTTTTCTGACGTTACTTTGTCTCTGACAAATTTGTTTCGTTCCTCCTGTGATTTTGTTTGATCTGATCTATGTCAGAGTGCTTTTGAGTCTTTGAAGTTGTTGCTTTGTAACGCTCCTGTCTTGTCTGCTCCAGATTTCACTACCCCGTTTAAATTAGAAGATGCTAGTGCTGCTGGTGCTGGGGCAGTTTTGTTACAAGATGATCAGAATGGAATTGACCATCCAGCGGCATTTTATTCGAAGAAGTTTTCAAACCATCAACTTAACTACAGTACGATTGAAAAGGAGACACTAGTGTTGTTAGCTCGGCAACACTTTGAAGTATATGTTGGTGGTAGCCTGGTACCAGTCATTGTATATACGGCCCACAACTCCCTCATTTTTCTTTCTCGGATGCCAAATGCAAATCAACGCATTATGAGATGGGCGTTGATCATCCAGGAGTTCAACCTTGAAATTCGCTATAAGAAGGGAAGAGAGAACGTGGTAGCGGATGCCCTGTCCGTATACCCTAATTTAATCAGTGTTTAAACCAACATGGGATGTTGTTTTTTGGTGGGGGGAGTGTTATGTCCTGTGTCGATTCTTTTTCTTTTCTCCCTCTCTGAATGTAGCCTCTCTGTAGTTCTCTCAAGTAGCCAGTAGCGTCAAGAGCCCTATGCAGAACTTTTTTTTTGGGGAGGATTAATAATGCTTTACAAACTTGAATATCAAAATTGCCCACCTGAGACAGTGCACTTTAATTCCCTTCTCCTGTATTTCAACTTTCCAACCGCAAAGTGATCTGATTTCTTTTTGTCAGGTTTGAATATGGTGTTAGCTCAAGTTTAGGCGACTAGCTGAAACCCTAGCTCTGTAGATTTTTGATTGATTGATTGATTGTTGGTCTGGTTTTATTTTCTACTTTAAAATGACATTGCAGACCTTTAGACTTGCTTACAAACATTCCTTACAGCTGCAACTCATGGCTAGTGTTTGTTTACATCACTCCTACAACAGTGGTGTAAATAGACCAGACTTAAGAACGTATCAGAATTGGATCAGACTGAATGCAGCAGAGACTGATCCATTAAAATGTGCAAATCCATTAATGATCTTGAACCAGATCGGGTCATCCAGGTAACGCACGCACAAACACATACTCAAACAGCACCAGCTCAGAAGATGAGTGCATGAAGAACAGAGGGCAATGATGACAAGAACTCACAAAGTAAAAAGAGATAAATGAAAGTCAGAGAGAGTGAAATGCTCTGATAAACTCTTTCACTGTGCAGGACAGTAGGGAGTGCTGAGAGACAGAGTAGTGGTGTAAAAGAGTAAGAGTCATAACTGTAGAGCTTGTGAGATGTGTGTAGAGAATCATTCAGTGTTTAACGAAGCACATCTGTGTGTTGGCAGTGTTTATTTATGTGTCCTGTCTGTCTGTGTGAGTGTGTGAGTGTGCTACGGATGTAGTTTCGATCCATTATATTAATATTCAATAAAGAATACTGTCACAGCTTGAACAAAAAAATGTCACATGCAAAAGGTGAAATTACTTGTGCAACTACTGTTTATTTGCATCATTTAACATATTGGAGAAAAAATAAATAAAAAAATACAAAGTTTTGCTCAGATAGTGACAGTATGCTTGTTTCTGAACAAAAGAAAAAATCTAATAAGTAATAAAACCTTAGTGTGTTGTTTTTATTGTAAGTATTACACTACAGTCATATTTGTGTATTCGGTATATTTTAAAAAACTGTAAATGGTTTGTGTGCTGAGGGTGTTACCTGAGCGCCAGGCTGGGCTGTGCCATCAGCGCAGACGAACTGAACAAACTCCTTGAGCGGGTCCTGGTGGTGGTGGTAGCGAATGGTGGGGTGAGTGAAGTACGGGCTGGACTGCTGGATGATAGAGGGAGAGGGGAAATGGAGGGCTGAGGCAGAGGCACGGGGACTCCCTGAGAGAGAATGTGAGAGAGAGTGTGAGAGAGAAAGAGAGAGAGAGAGAGAGAGAGAAAGAGAGAGAGGGAGAGAGAGAGAGAACGAGAGAGAGAGAGAGAGAGAGAGAGAGAGGTTGAAGGTGGGTGACAAAATTTATGGATGAAAAACATTGTTAAAAATACTTACACATTTATGAAGACACATTAATGAGTGAGTGTAAATCTATATAGGAATTATAAATGTGTCTTTCATTGTGTGTGTGTATCATTCATCCTCTCTCTCTCCATCTCCATCACTGACTACTGTTACATAGTCAGTGAGCCTTTTTTTTTTTTTGAGTTTTCCAAATTTATTAGTGTCCAATTCTTACAAACTCACTAAGGCTCCCACTATCACACCAAGCTACCAAGCTGGATGAAGGCTAGCACACGCTTCCTCCATGTCAGGTGACACAACACTGCATCTTTTCAAATGGTCACCAAGGCAACATCCCTGTATAGCTCAACACGTTTGGAGGAGAGTGCTAATGCTGATCCAGCACAGTAAGGCACTGCAACGGATCCTGTTAATTTTCTATGGGAAGTCTTGTTTTAAAAAAGTTGAGCAGAATTTAACTTTATACAAATGATTCCAGCCAATGTGATGTGCTTAAGTAATCAGGAGGCAGGTCGACTTGTGTCTATGGAAAGTAGGAAACATCTGTTATGCTTGTAAAACATTTTCATGAAACAGCAGCAAAACTCTAAAAATTTTGAAACTAGTGGTGTCAATTGCTTAAAAAAATCTAATTAATTACAATATTAGGTTGTTATAATCATGATTAATCGTGAACTGTAAACAGTATTTACTTTTTGGGGGAGATAAATAAATTAATGAATTGTATGGCAGTTGGTTCCAGATGGAACTTTAATTTTATCCAAAGCACACCAGGGGATGTTTCCTCAGTCATTGTGTTGTCTATGTTTGAACCTTTCAGATAATCTACGCAGGGATTATGGGAGGAAGTTGGGGTCAAACTTGGTAATATAATTAGTTTGTGTAATGAAACTTTAACGCATTAAGATTTACAGATTAATTGCATGCATTAACGCATTAACGTTGACAGCCCTATTTAAAACACAACTGTTTTACTTCCAAAATCCGAGTGGGAAGACGATTGGTTGTATGTTCATACTGAGATCACTGATCACTTAATATCCGATTTGAACATAAAACATATTGGGAAACGTTAGCTTAATCATACACGTAACATAATGCGTTATTTAAAAAAAAACAAAAAAAAACAAACAAACAAACAAGGAAACAAAAACTTAATTACACAAATAATGATTTAGAAAACATTTTTGGAAATTTGCTGGAAATGCCCCCAATACACCCACAGGCAGCCGACTGAATGGGGAGGGGGGGAGTGTTCCATGTCCACTGCACTAGACCACTGTGAATGCAGTTCAACTGCCAATTGTGGTACGTCAGCTAACAAACGTCCATGTTGGCTAGCATCGTGGGGCCAGCTGCGCTCTCTTGGTCCCCCTGCCATGGATGGCTGTAGCATCGCTGGGAATCAAATTCATGACCCCCCAAAAGGGCCCGTGCTTCAATGCTTGTGCCACTTTTATCTCCCTCTCTGTTTCTTTGTTTTCTCTCACAGAGAGCCGGTCGGTCCCAACCACAGTGGAAAGAGCGATGCCCTGAAGTGACTCGACTTGAATGTATACATCATTTCCACATGAATAAAATACATTGTACATGGTTGCTGTCTTTCAGTTCACTTACATTTGGCAGTTACTCTGTTGATGTAATGTATTTTATTCATGTGGAAACGATGTACACATTTGAATCAAGTAAATTCAATGCAGCACTCTTTTCAGTGTAACAGCAATGTAAACTCTGTCTTTATCTTACACATGCAAATTCGTAAACAACACAAACAGCATTGTTCACATCTTCAGAATTACACATTACTCACTAGATAAAAGTAAACAGCATTCAGCGCTCACTCACTCATCTCTCTCACTCACTCACTCATCTCTCTCTCTCACTCACTCACTCATCTCTCTCACTCACTCACTCATCTCCCTCTCTCTCTCTCTCTCTCTCTCTCGCGCGCGCGTGCTGACAGCTCAACACAAACACTGCATTCTGCATGAAACAAACTTTCATAATCACATCAACATTTATAATCCACTTAAAAACAAACTGCTCCGAATCCTCGTGACCTTTTCTTAATTGGCTCTCTCCGGCTACAGCCAGGCCCGAACGGATTGCGATTTTTTTTCCTCAAGGCCGTCGATCGGGATTAAACATCTGGGAATTTTGGGAATATGGAGGAGGAAAATTCGGAATTCTTCCCTATTGGGTCAGAACGGGCACATTCCTCCTCCACCCCCTGAGATCCCACTCTCTGTTCTAGTGCGGATTGTCACTTTATTAACGTGATTATCACGCTGTTTCAATGACTTTGCATTCAGCAGCCCAGAAGGAGATGATAAGAGTAGCTACATTTTCTCCTCCTCCACTCGCCTGACACTTGTTTTTGTTTCATTTTTTTTTTTTTCTGTCCTGTGCCAGTTTGAATGACAGCATATCTGTGGCTTATAAACAGCAGCAACGGGCTCAGTGGCTAATTATAAAAAGACGAAAGACCAAAACGTTCAGTTTTAGACTTCTAGAAGAGGTCGCGCATCAATTACGCATTTGGACACGTTATGAATGTTCCTGCCACTCGCTCTCCCTCTCTATCTATCTCTCTCTGTCTTAAACCACAAATAATCTCCAAGATGACTCATTGGGGAGTCTTAATTTTTATTTATTTTTTTATTCAAAAATGAAAAATGAAACGAACATGTTTGGCAAAGAACAGAATGCTCCAAACAACTGATGTCTAGTGAGAGTGTATCTGCAAACAGTTAAATAAAATATGGCGAGTACTTTAAAGAGTAGCTTAGATACCATTTTGAAAACATTTCAACTGACTAAGTGCTCAGTGAAATGTGTACTTTACAACAAAATATGAAACAGATGCTACAGCTTAGAGTTTGAAGCACTGGGAAACAAAGACCAGACACATTAGGACGTTGCGCCATGACTTCTGGCGGGAGACTGTACCACTCAGAACAACGGAGCAACAGATAGGGGAAGATAGAGAGAGAGAAAGGATGACAGGAGTGATGAAGAAGAGTAGAAGAAGAGGAATGGATGTTGGAAGAGGAATGGAAGTTTAGAGGAATGGGCAATACCAGTGAGGTTTCCTGCTTGGGCATTCTCAAAAGTTCTTATAGTTTGCAGAGCCTTAGAAACTTTACTGCTGGTATAGTCATAATACTAATTGACAGACATTTACAAGTCTTGTCTAAAGTTGTTTTTCGGGTAGTGTCGTATACGTGCTACCTGCTCCATGCTAGAGCACCTGTGTCTGTTTCCTATCACATAACGGAAAGGAGAAAGAGGGTGGTGTGGTTGGCATAGTGTAATAAGTAACACTCCTGCCTTCTACGCTGTTAACTGGGGTTCAATTTCTGCCTAGACAAACATCTTACACCAGTAAGAGTCCTTGGGCAAGACTCCTAACAGTACCTTCACCTGCATGTGTAATTTGATCAAACTGTAAGAAGCTGAATGCCACACATGTAAATCATGATTTTGTATGGCATGATAATGTTAAAAGGGTATTGTTGACAGAGGTGGTGAGAGGAACCAGATGTCTGAAGAGATTAATTCATTTAAAAACTCCCTTACACAAAGTGATTACATGAAATGCTAAAGAATATTTTGCCTGATATCTGTGCCCATTAATACACGATCACTTTTAAGGTTTTTAAAAATCCACTCACGATGGAGTCTTACATGCAGAGTGTTTTAAGGTAAAACAGTCCCCGCAACGCCCCCCGCCCCCCCAAACTTTTTCAGATTTACCACTATTGTATCATTATTAACATTGCATATAAAACTCAGGAAACAGGTGTAGGTTCACTGGTGGTTTTGGATAGTAAATAAAATGACTATATGTGCATTGCAGACATCAAGACCATCACTATAAAGACATCTGAATACAGAAGTTTTTCTACAAGTACAATTTCATATCAAACCACTCTGAATAACTTCATTTACATCTCAATGGTTGTTTTACGCAGAAATTTTTAATTACTCTTTATTAGTAAACACAAACAACAGCAGCAAGAATGAAGGAATTTTGAGTGCTGAGTTATCTTTAACTCTGGATCCTGGCTATCTAGTGTCTTTTTAAAACTGAGTCACACCACAATTCTATTCTATTCTATTCTATTCTATTCTATTCTATTCTATTCTATTCTATTCTATTCTATTCCTAGTTTTAACCATACGTTCAACCTTGGCACACTTGATTCCCCGGCAGGAAGAGTAACTCAATACGTCAATACTCAATAGGTTTTTACAAAACCCCCCGGCCTCAGTTCAGTAAATTTCCACTATACTGGTCCCCCCCCTGTCTTTTAACAAATGTGATAGGGAGACTGGGCACTGAAAGTTTTAGTGTTTAAAGGACCCAAATTCTGCAGTTTGTTTTATCCCTAAGTATACAGATAAGGCAACAGCAGCACTCCTTACTGTACAATATGGTAAGTATACTTCTTATCACTTCAGTGTAAATGGGCAGGGATAAACTGGTTTTATCATGAGCATTCATTCATTTATATGTATGAGTCATGATGTTGGCGACCTGTCCAGTGTGTATCCTGCCTTCCATCTGTTGACTGCTGGAATAGGCTCTAGTACCCCCCCCGACCCTGAAGGAGAAGCGGCTTAGAAAATGTGTGTGTGTGTGTGTGTGTGTGTGTGTTTGTGTGTGTGTGTGTGTGAGAGTCGTGATGTCGCTAACTACCCTCTTTAATGACTAGGGCCTACTGGTGGGCCTAAAATTTTATTACACACTTCTATAACCTAAGAATAGTTCAGCCAGTCTGCACTGAAGCCCCTGTAGTTACTGTAAGGAAATCTGAAAATACATGCATACATAAGTTTCTCTGCAGCCTGAGTATGTACTACGCCTGGGATTTTAAGGAATTACTTTAAACAGAGTTGTTTTTGCAGCTTAGCATTCATATATTGACTGCGTGGACTATGAAACTACATCATAATAAACATCTTGGGCCCTTCAAACAACTCCTGCCATCTACCAATCTCTCTCTCTTTGTGAGATTTTTAAAGTTTTGGGATTGGGGAGGTTGTTTTTTTTTTTCCTCACCTGGTCTCACTCCCGCCAGCATGGGCAGTGGGTGGTGTGTGAAGGCCATGCGGGGGGACCTCGTCTGAGCCGACAGGGCGCCGAAATCGAATTTCCCCGATGGCTTCTTTAGAGACCCGGGAGAGGACAGCCCTGCCAGAGACCACACGTCAACAACAACAAACAACAAACAAGAAAATCAACAAGCTACAACAGACGCTGCGCCTTCTCTAATAATGCCCTCCACTTGCAGGCTTAAAGTCCCTGTCAGGAATCGCCACAACTAGCACGCTAGCTTTTAGCACCACAACAACAGGGACTGTCAAATAGCATTAGCAACAAAATAAAGACTTGACCCAGGAAGAGCTACAACTACCATGTTCTCTGTAAGAAAACTCGGAGCTAGTACTGAAGTGAGAGTTAGAACTGTTTCAGTAGTTCCTGACTGGGGCTTTAAAACACCTATCCTGTTCTTAATCTTCTCATATGAACCAATTCATTTATGCTGTTTGATGCTATGGACACATAATAGTGGGCATAGCTGAAAAAGTGGCTTGGCTAGTTAACTACAATGTTAAGAACTGAAAGTCAGTACCTCCATGTTTAACAATCTCTTGATTTAATGCAGCCATATTCTAACATTTTCTAGCAACAGTCCATTTTCCAAATTCTCTTCATGCCTTAGAATTAAACTGTTCACTGTAGTTATATATATATGTGTGTGTGTGTGTGTGTGTGTGTGTGTACAGAAAAATGTACAAAACAAGCTACTGAGTTCAGATTCAAGTCCTCATGGATGTTAAAATAAAATAAACTGCAACTAATCCTTTTGGATCTCTGGACCTTTGGGAGGTCTACGCAATGACAAATTAAACAACACAGCATTTAGTTGATTTTACTCATTCACATAGTAGCTAAAAGGTGAAGAGAACGATGTAAGATTACATCAATAGTTCAGAGACGAATGGACTTATTTGTGTTTATAATCACTAAAGCTGGTTTCCTGAAAAGTTTAATCTGCAATTAGAAACTGTCAAAAACTAAAAAGTAGCGAAGCTGAAGTCAGAGTCTTGTTTGTCAGCTTCTCGTTTGAATTTTCCCATTCCACTTTAAATGGTGTCTGAGGTGCTGGAATGCAACTGCTGCACCATTTAAGGTGTAACGAGAGGATTTGAACAAGAAGCTAGTGAATGAGAAGACTGACTTCAGCCTCGTAAAATAAACTGAAGTTGAGAGACATTTTACAAAAACTACTGTACTTTTGAGGAAAAATTTCATGCCAGAGATGCAAGAAAATCGGTTACAGCTGAGCCAAAGCTTGAAGCAGAGCAAAGTAAGGCTGTGTTTTCAGAAATATTATATTTTTAAACATATATATTATATATATATACATTAGCTCATACAAAGACATTTACATTGAAGATGTAATGGATATAAAATGTTGTGGCTCCCAAGGTGGTTTAATTTTTTTTAATTTTTTTTTTTTGTTAAAAGGACAAAATGGCTCTTCTTAACATTTGGGTTGCCAACCCCTGGTCACACTATTACATAATCACCTATTGCAGTTATTTGAGACAATCACAATTCTTTAAGCTGACTGAAATCATTTTTCACAGTCGTTAGATTTTAGTCATATTATGCTGCCACAGACAAATTGCTAATTGGATGTTTGTTGAATTGAGACAAATAAATAAAAATACAAGGGAGGAGTAAATGCTTTGATACGAGACACTGAGATGTCACTTAAATGAGTGTTTTTTTTACTTATATTTTCACTCCTGTGAAGAATGTGTAGCTTTACTTGACTCTATACATGCACATATTCTATATACCTGTAGACTTGTGTGTGTGTGTGTGCACACAGTTAGCATAACCAGTGTTAGCTAGTAAGTGAATATAGCTGGTAAGTAAAGTGGATAATCAGGCAATCTGGCCACTTTAGGCCTGTAATTTAACAGTTGTAAAAAATGAACAAGAAAGACAATTAAATCACTAATCACAATGATCTGCATTAAAATTTATCATCAGCTAAAATTTCATGATAATTACAGCTCTAGGTGACCATATGTAAATATATTCCTGATTGTGACAATCGATTCAATACAGACTGTTTTTGCTGTATGTTTCCATTTACAGACTGTATGGTCTGGAGAGTGAGCATTTTAAAACTTTAATAATGTTGAAAAATTACATTAAACTTTTTTTATTTTAATATTTTTCCATAATATGTGAGGTTTACAGCTTTGTGGTGTTTAAAAAACTCATAGATCTTTTGGCCATTATTTGAAACAACTATTAATTGGAATTAAGCATGTACAGTTTTAGTCTTACCTAATTGATTAGGGATGCCAGGCATAACTAAATGTTGTTCCTCAGTGCTACAAAACACTTAATACTTTCAAACAGGTAAATCTTACAAAACAGTTTAACTTATAAACACTTCACTGAAAGCTGTGTCTGTAGATTACAGACTGTAGATTATAATTATAGTTACATACAGCACTGTGTAAAATTCAGAGACCACCTTTCATTTCCACCAATGACCATTAAGTACAAGTGATTAATTTGTCAAGATATTTCTGAGATTAGATAAAAAAACAATCCACTTGCAGAAAGATAGCAGAGTTCATGTCACAGTTGGCTCCTCCCACTACTCCATGTGCTCCTTTGTTTTGGTCTTCCATGTTTTGTTTTGTCCAATTTGTTTTGGTTTTAGTCCTGCCCCTTGTTTGGTTACTCCGCCCCTGATTGTTTTCACCTGACCTTCGTTATCCCTGTGTATTTAAGCCCTGTGTTTGCCTCTTGTGTTTGCTGGTCTTTGTTTGAATCTCTGTGTTTGATGTCTTGGTCTCTGTTTGTTGTTTGATTCTCTGTTTGCTGTGTTTATTCTGGTTTATGTCATGTCTGCCCCCCGATCTATCCGTGTTGGCTCTATGACCCTGGACTGTCTTGACTATGACCCTGGATTTGCCCTTAATAAATCTTGCTTATCTCATGCGTCCGCCTCCTCGCTCCGCGTTACAGTTCAAGGAACATAGTTTTCAACACTGAAAATATTAAAAGATAGATAACAACAAACTGACAACCAAAAAAGATTAAAAACAGAGAAAATCCTAATTACTAACAACCATACAAATCCTAGGAGACCAACAACTGTCTGAACCAGAAAAACAATATTCTATCTATTTACCACTCAAGACAACTCAACACTGGCAAATCAAAAAAAGAAGCTGATGGGGACCACCCCAGAGTCCAGACCCCAACATTACTGAATGTGTTTGGGATTACTTCAGTCGTGAGAAGCAGAAAATGTAACACTTTATTTGGATAGTCCACTTTAAATGCTTTGTAGATACTCAATTTACTTTGAAGGTACATTCAACCAAATATCTACTAAAGTGAGCATAATTGTCTTTAACTCTAAACCTAGCTCTGATCCTAACCCTAAACTTAACCTCAGTCCAAAACCCTCATTTTTTTTTACATTTATATAAATGTAAAAATCAACCTTAATCTCAACCCAAGACTTAACCTAAACCCATCCCTCACCCTGGTCCAGATCCACTGTTTAGAATCAATGGAGTTGCAACAGATAGTTTGTTAACAATTTGAACATCTGTAGATAATCTACAGGGGACTGCAGTGGACTATCCAAAAAAAACTGAGACCCCAACCTCTAGTGTGTCTTTGAAAAATCGAAAGCAAGTCTTCTGAAAAGAACTGAGGCTGTGATAAAGGCAGAGTGGACTCAAAAAATACTGAAAAATGTGGTATTATATTTCATAGTTGAAGTTTCATTTAAATATACATTTTCTTTTTTACTAACACTGAAAAAAGGAAAAAAAAACTTGTACTTAATGGTTGTTTTGATGGGAAATTAAATAAAGAAAGTGTTGTCTCTGACTTTCATATTATACATGACAGAACTGTGTGAGATGTGACTTGAAGCCCAAATCAGAAATCTCTCAATGTGCAGGCCAAACGTTTTATAGCAAATGAAGACTTGATATAACAGAAACATCCCTGATTTAATGAAAGTAAATAATGCACAAAGGAAAACAGTGAATAGAGCTTTGGCAACACTACTGTTGACTGGTTTTTCAAGTTTGGGATGTCGAGTTTTGTCTGATGTCACTTTGGTATCTACATTATAAAAAAATCTGCAGATCTATCCAACAGGCAACGAATCCAGCAGGCTATTCTTGGACTGCATTACTCAATGTACAGGGTTCTGTGTTCAACAGCTGCTCCTACGCATCACCCAGCACAGGATGATGGATAGAGGGGGAAACGATAAAGAAAATATGATGGATATATATATTGTGTGTGCGTGGAGGGGGGGTGAAAATAGCATGGTGAGGTGAGAAAATGTGGGAGAAAGTGACAGGAGGACAGAGCTTCAGTGGCAGATTATCAAAACCACACACACTCCAAAAATGGCTGAACCGAATCCTGGCATGGAGCACTGTGCCTCTGAAATGTTCTCTCTTAAACTTAGTTTCAGTTTGCGTGTTATTTTTTCACTCTCTATATTAAAGCATTAAATCCCATTTAAGCTTAAATCCCTCGGTTTCAGTTCGTCAGTCTGTTTGTATATGTGTGTATCTGTGTGTGACTGTGTTTTTAGACATGTGCGCGTGGGTGTGTGTAAATGTGTGTTAAGTCTGGAGCAGGTGGGAGTGTGTAAAGAGAGAATATGAGAATATGGGAGCTGTTTCTGTTCTCCGTCACTCGTTTTTTTCTTTTTTTCTTCTTCTTTTCTTTGTTGTTTGCCATAAATACTGTGAAAAGGCCCGAGGGTGCACGCTATTAGAAGTGATGCTGAGAGGCTAATCTCACCACGACCAGCAGCGATTTTACACAATCAAAGTTTAAAGCGTACACACGCAATGCACGGAACTGAATTGATTCAAACGTGTATCTCAGCCCTACATAAATGAAACAGATCACATAAACAGACTTACTTCTGGCAGTAACTGTGTTGATGTAATAAAATTAATTCATGTTGGATTGATGTACATATTTTAATCAGTTCAACTCAGTCGACTATACAGAAGCCCATACATTAACCTTAGGACAGGCTTCATAAGATCACCAGAACATACAGAACCAAACAAAGCAACTTTCTGTCCATTTGCCACTCTCATTTTCCCTCTCTGCATTCTCTCTCTCCATTTCTGTTTATGTCTTTCTTTCTATGTTTGTTTGTTTATTTGACCCTCTTTCTTTCTTTCTTTCTTTCTTTCTTTTCTTTCTTTCTTTCTCTCTTTTTCTTTCTTTCTTTCTTTCTTTGTTCTTTTTTTCTCCTCTCTGTCCATGTTTCTTTCTCTCAATCTCATTCTTCCCTTTCTTCGCTTTCTTTCTTTCTTTCTTTCTTTCATTGTTCCTCTTTCTTTCATTTTTTCTTTCTTTCTTTGTGTCTCGCTCCCTCTCTGTCTTCTGTGACTACACAAAACCAGCCTAAATAAAATATATACAGAAGGAATCTCTCTCTCTCTCTCTCTCTGTTTGTCTTTCTTTGTGTCTCTCTCCCTGTCTATCCTCTGTGACTACACAAAGCCAGCCAAAGTTCTGGTACAGAAGGGGAACGCTCTCTCTGCATCTCTGTGTCTCTTTCTCTTTTTATCTGTCGACGTAAATTATTTGAAGCATTGCTGTCTGTACAAGCACTATTAGGACAGTCTCTCTTTTTGCTCTCTCTCTCTCTCTCTCTCTCTCTCTCTCTCTCTCTCACACACACACACACACATACACACACACACACAGACTTGGACTGATATCTCTTGTAGAAACACGTTGGTGTCATCTGGGACCAGGAGCTGGAGTGAGAAAGAGAGAGGGTGTGTGTGTATGTGTGTGTGTGTGTGTGTGTGTGTGTGTGTGTGTGTGTTCTAACCATGGTAAGGAAACTGCACGCCATCATTTTCATGTTTAATCTTCCTCTCCTGAATGCTCGCCAAGTGGTGCTGCACTGCAAGTGGAGAAGGGCATTATTAACACACAGAGAGAGAGAGAGAGAGAGAGAGAGAGAGAGAGAGAGAGGTAGAGAAAGAGGGCAATATAAGTAGAACAGAGAGAGAGTGACAAAGAACAGAGTGGTATATGTAGATGGAGAGAAAGAACAAGAAGAGAGAAAATGGAACCAAGAGGGAGAATAATAGAGGGTACAGAAAGAAAGAAAGAAAAAGAAAGAAAGGTGACAGAAAGAGGGAAAGAGAAACATGATGAAAGTTTGGAGAGGGAATGAGAGGGATAAAGAAAGGTAGAATAACAGGTGGGAATGTCTAGGCATCTTGCTATTTGATTTTCTTTCATGGTAGTGAGACATGAAAATAAAATGACTGTCGATGCACCTTTTTGATTACAGTCCACATTATTATGTTCTTCTGTATCTGTCATTAACAAGTACTGCTAGCTTAGTTGAGCCTGAATGTAGTCTATATTCTTTGCATGACGTCTCTTTCCACCATCTGGCCACAACTTAGTAAGGAGTGGGATTGAGATCCTAATGCGTGGCCACAATTTAGTAAGTCATGATCTCATTCCCATGCCTTACTAAGGCATGGCCATGCATTCGTTTTATTTATATGGGGTGATAGATGATTAATAAACTCTTAACAGATTATGATTAACACTTCAACAACATATCAGTGAAGCGTCTGTATACACTGAAGTAAATACCTTGTAGATGTTCTGTTGATACATTACTTACATTAAGTAGATGTATTTTTAATATTTTACTTCCATTACTCAAAACCTAACCTTACCCAACCTCGCTCAAATCCTAACCCTAACCAAAAAAACTAACAAACAAGCTAAGTAACTAACAACCAAATGAACAAACAAACTACTGAAAAAGATCACACACTGTCCCATCAGAAAAACATACAAAGGTCAAGTAAATACAACAAATAAATAAATTAATAATTAATGTATATATAATAATTAACCAATAATACTACTCACCAAATAAAACATGAAACAAATAAAAATATGTATAACTGTCATAAAATACATGGTGTCAGTTTGACCCTCTTAGCAAAGTCCTACTCCGTTCAAGAGCCGCTTGGGTTGGGTGTCATTGCGTGTATTCTTACAGGAGCCTGACTTTGTAAAGCTTTTTATTTAAACAAATTCTCTATATTAGATTTTTTGAAACCAAAAGACTTATAAATTATTGAATTGTGATTCTTATTATAAATATGTACTTACATGCACGTAATACCTATGGGGCACAATATTATTACACACGCACACAAGCCACCCATGCCATTGTGGCTTTTGAACTGTGTACTGACAATAAGCTGGATGGTCCCTCTCCTCTTTAGCCTAAAGGATGCAGCATCCTTTTTGCAGTTTCCAAAAGAAATGTCAAATCTTGATTTGTCAGACGACAGGACACTTTTCCACTTCTTCCACATCTTATACAAGCTTGGGCCCAGAGAAGGAGGCAGTGTTTCTGGATCCTCTTTATATATGGTTTCTTCTTTGCATGGAAGGGTTTTAACTTGCATTTGTGGATGCAGTGATGAACTGTTTGCACAGACAGTGGTTTTCAGAAATGTTCCTGAGCTCATGCAGTGATTTCCACTGTAGGATCATGTCTGTTTTCAATGTAGAGCCGCCTGATGGCCCAAAGATCATGGGCAGCCAATGCTGATTTGTCCGTTGCATACAGAATTTCTTCTGGATTCTCTTATCTATTAATGATTTTATGTACTCTAGATGGTGAAATCTCCAAGTTCTTTGTTATTTTATGTTGAGAAATCGTCTTGAACCATTGAACTAATTGTCAGTCTTTCACAGAGAGGTAAAACCCTACCCCTTCTAACTTCTGAAAGACTCAGCCTCTCTGGGATGATTTTTCTTACACAGTCATGCTACTGACCTGTTGCCAACTAACCTAATTAGTTGTGAGATGTTCCACCAGTTTTTTTTTAGCATTACACAATGTTTTTCTTTTGTGCCCTTTTTTGAAATATGTTGCTGGCATTACATTAAAAACAGGCTTTATAAATGATATTTCTATTATGTTTCAACATTTGCATTTTCTATCAAATGAATTGTACATCATTTTTATTCTGTTTTTATTTATATTTTGCACAGTATCCCAACTTTGTTGGAACCGAGTTTGAATATACAACATATATGGGGCATTTGTGACTCCCCCACTGCCCTGACAAGATATATAAATAAACCTGTGAATATGTGGTTGTGTGTGTCTGTGTGTTTGTGTACCTGTGTCCACATCGTTGGGCCAGCCGCTGGACTGTGAACTGGTGCCAGCAGGAGAGCGCGTGGAATAAAATACGTCATCCACTGGGCTGTCCATTTCACTGTCATCTATAGACTTACGCTTAGTGGAGCTAGAGAGAGGTAAAGAGAGAGAAGTGGGGGTGAGAGAGGCGAGGGGGGAGGGGGGGATGAAAGAGAGAGAAAGAGTTTTATAAATGGACACTGCTGTAAAACATAATTTGCAATAAACAGAGAAACACAAGCACAAAAACACCCGACACAGATAAGCAAGTACACAATCCTTAAAAAGTCTGGAATCAGTGCTTTTAATAATGTGAAGCGAAAACTGGGTTGCAGACAGGTATACACAATTATTGTAATATGGTCATCATTTGTAACTTAATATCTTTAAAATAATCAGTAGAATACTAAAATACTAGGAAGATATAAACAAACATGAGTCCTGATTTAAGATTTAAGTGGAAATTAATTTCCAGAATGTATCAGATTTCAAAAGTAGAGATCAAAAATAAATATTAAAATATTGAAAATTTACCTTTGACAGATTGTTAGATTCAAATATGAAACTAATTATTGTATATTAAACCAACAACAAAAAATAATTTGGTAAGTGATTCCAAAGTTCTTAACGGTAGTGTGTACACAGATATATAAACACACACAAAGAGCCATAACAAAATTAAGCACACAATAAGCTACCTCCGAGGAAGACTTGCGTACAGCTCCACCTCGGCCCTGGAGCACCACCCAGAGAGTGAAAGAGAAAAGAGAGAGAGAGAGAGAGAGAGACAGGGAGAGGTGGAGAGGGATGACAGAAGACAGTGGACAGTGGAGAAGGACAGAAAGAGAGGAAGAAAACAAATAAAAGGATGAGAGTGACAGGAATGAAGGGCAGATTCAGCAAGATAAGAACACTTTTATCATTTTTTATTATAGAAGTAAAAGAAAGTATGTGTGTATGTGTGTGTATGTGTGTGTTGGGGGTTTAGGTTTATGTATCAACAATAGTCATAAATATATATATACATGCATATATATGAGCTTGTTCTGTAAATTAACCCTTTATTGTATCTAATTAAAAATCCAGTCCAGACTAAAATAGTCTTTATAACTTCAATACAAGCAGAAAGGGCCTGTAGGCTTATTACTTGTTTTAAGAAATAATTGCTTTTGCAGCTTAGTATCCATATATGTGCTGTATGGACTGGAAGCCGAATGGTGTGTTATGAAGCATCAAGAATGTCTACATAATACATAAAATGTATATTAAAAAAGTGAGGATGTTGGTTTTTCCATGATATGAGCCCTTGAAGCACTTTCCTTTTGCACATTATTTACTGATATGAAGACGAGTTAATAATTCAATGAGTGGGTGGCTAAGAAAGTCTGATCTAACAGGTCAGGTATTGACCAGAGGCTCTATTAGTAAACACAGTAGATCTCATGTTCAAAATAAGGCATATACATCACAAGTTAACACCTTAATACATGTTAATTACAAATCAAATTAGTGATTTTAGACCCAAATTAAACTATTATAGACCCAGTGCTTGGGTAAACATTAATATGTATACAATACAAACACACGTGTTCTAAATATGCTTAATGTAGTTTTGTGAAGCTTAATACAGTAATAATGAGCAGCTAGTCAATTACTAGTCATTGGCTTGATGAGGCTTAATACGAATATTATAGGATAATATAATTTCCCCTATGTTGAAGTATCACATGGGTTAAAATGATGCATTAATCTACAGATGGCAACTAAATGGCATTGATGTGGACTGTTAGAATCCACTACAGTTGATTCTAACAATAGTAAACAAAATATGCACTATATTTCACTACTGTGTAAACAGCTCATCTGGTCACATTTGTGTTAAACATGAATAATAATGATGATACCAAAATATTCACATCTTAATCTGAATCAGCCTGAGGACAGAGATTTAGCTATCTAGAAAAGTGTGTTTGTTTGTGTGTGTGTGTGTGTGTGTGTGTGTGTACCTGGTAGACGGTGGTGATGTCAGCGAGCGCCGGCCCAGCGCTACTTGGTTGATGTTGTAGTAACCCGGACTCTCAAGGTCAGCCAATGAAAAATTAGGACCGGACGCCGTGGCAACCGGGGCTGAGAGGGAGAATAAAAAGACTACTCGGTTCATATCAGTAGTTTTAAATGTCTCATGGCAACAATATGGTTAAAAAGTGATGTTTATCACTTGATATATCATAATAAACTCAGACTTTCAGGACTGCTGATTTCGAACAAAAGAGCAGCAAATCAAAATTTAATACTGAACAAATGCCTGACAGTTAGAAGTAACCAAAGAAATCAAATAAGTACTATTAGATCCTTATCCACAACATGACTATACAAGATTTTATCACTCTAGACCAGGGGTGTCAAACTCAACCACTAAAAGGGCCATATTAAATAATCTCAACAAATCCATGGGCCAGAGAACGCATAAGCTTTATTTTACTTTTAATTACCATTTTTCTATAAACTGAACTTACCATTGTTTATTGAAAATACATGAAATACATGCAAAATTTCAACAGTAAAATATAGGCACTTGCAGTAAATCCTGAAATATGTACACTTGAGGGGGAAGCACTGTCCCATAGATTGTTGTTGGGGTAGGAGCGTCAGAGCACATTACGTTGCAGTGCATGCTGGGGACTGTAGTGCAGCACATTGTGAAACAAGCTAATATTAATAAAAAATTTGAATACTTTTGCGGGCCGGATAGGATTGTGTCTTGTGTAGGGCCTTGTGTTTGACACATAGGCTCTAGACTGTGCACTTCAGAAGACCATTTTTTCTTATGCTAAATTTAGTTGTTGGACATGAGTGGGTTAACTAAAACACAAAAAAGGCCTACAAACAACAGCATGTATTAAAAATAAATGTTATACTTCTAAGTCTATTTACATACAGGGGAATAAATACTCTGTATCTGCAGCATTACTCACTATGTAATCTTGAGCTCTGGACATGCTTTTATGCATGTCTATGTGTATTTACTCACTCTGTGACACTCGTACAAGCTCGGCCGCGTTCCAAACCCCTGATGTTACAAAGCAATCCTGGAAGCTCAAATGTCCTGCAAGAAAGAGAAGTTATTACCTGTTATAACCACATGGCATTAACAGGCAAATTAACTTTTGATCACTGTATTAATAATGTACAGTAAGAGGCTCGCTCACTCATAGTTGGTCAGACATAGCTAAAGAGACTTGAGGTATGAGGTGTGGCAAGAGATTGCTGACAAAAAATAAAGCCTACAGTTCAAAGAAAAGCTTCAGCTTCTTCTAACATAGTCCTGTAAAAAATCCTACAGAGGAAATTCTAAATGGCAAAGATCTATCAGTCAAAATGACACTGCTCTTCATTTGAGAAATCATATTACATTCATGCAGCAGTTTATAAACACACAAATAGATTTAGAAAATAAATGAAGATCGCTTGAAAAGGGTAAGAGCAGATTAAAGGCCAAAATAAATTCTTTTTTGAGTTGTCAGACCAAAACCTTGTATCTCCAGTTTTGTTGTTTTTCAGTTTTTGACATAATTTGACAGTCCCTACTGTCCTTTATATTGTGTGTAAATTTCAAGATGGGTGGATGGCCCTAAATTGGAAAACTGGAAAATTGTCTGGTTCCATTGACTTACATCAAAAATAAACTATGTTTTTTCCTTCTCCTGTAAAGTTACTATTTTGGAGATACGAGGAGATCCGACAACAGCGATATGTTCTAATCACTCCTAGATCATATATAAAGCTCCACTGTGCGATTTCAGCCATGAACTACACTGCAATTTATTGATAGGATTCTTGTGTCTTAGAACTCAGTGACATTACAGACTCTTCTGGCTTAGAACTCCATGATATTACAGACTCTTCTCATCTTAACCCTAATGATGTCATCGACTCTTCAGACTCAAAGACATCACCTTATTTACACCTGGTTGTTTCATGTGTCTTGAGTATCCAAATTATAACCAGTTAAAGACTAACCATATAAAAATGCAGGTTTAAAGGCAACCAAGACGCATTTAAAATGGATTTAAATCTGACCAATAAAACCACGTCAGAAAGTGGTCTGAGATGAAGTTCAGCCAGATGTTATACAAGTATAAATGCATCTGTCTCTCCAAGCCACACTTGACAACCAAAACCCCTCCCAATACTGTGAAAAATGCCCTCTGGACTTCCACCACTAAATATAGGCATCACTACCCCTTCTGCTCAGGTCTTTACGTGAGTTTCTCCTCTGAATTCACCTCATCGTTATACACTGTCTCACTAACTCATGTGGCTCATGACCTCAGTGACAGTACAGGAGGCTAATAATTCTAAACATCTAATCTAACACAGACTCTTCTGGCTTTGAGTTTAATGACATCACAGACTCTTCTGGCTTTGAGTTTAATGACATCACAGACTCTTCTGGCTTAGAACTAAGTGATGATATATACTATTCTGGCTTAGAACTCAATGACATCACAGATCAGAGGAGGATGGATCTTGGTTTCTCTCAAGGTTTCTTCCTCTTGCTCTGAGAGGGTGTTTTTTCTTGCCACTGTCGCCCCTGGCTTGCTCACTGGGCCCTGACTTTCTGTAAAGCTGCTTTTTGACAACATATCATTAAAATCGCTTTATAAATAAAGTTTGACTTGACTCTTCTGGCTCAGAACTCAGATTCTTATCGCTTAGGACTCAGTGACATTGAATGTTGGGATGTACCTTAAATATCTTAATATGGATGTATGCTGAATACAAGTTTCTGTATCTGTTACATTTTGTAAAGGCAATATTCAGAATACAGTTACCTTTTACACTTTAGGAGAATCCTTACCTTCTAAAAGAAAAAAAATACATACACTGCACACAGTGTGAGCTCACTTTTTCACTTATTGATGTTTAGCTCTGCTAAGTCTGAGTAGACTGATAAATCAATGTGATGATCAGTTATTAATCTCAGTGGTACTGAGCTCTGCTAAAGCCTGAGTAGACTGATAAATCAATGTGATGATCAGTTATTAATCTCAGTGGTACTGAGCTCTGCTAAAGCCTGAGTAGACTGATAAATCAATGTGATGATCAGTTATTAATCTCAGTGTTACTGAGCTCTGCTAAAGCCTGAGTAGACTGATAAATCAATGTGATGATCAGTTATTAATCTCAGTGTTACTGAGCTCTGCTAAAGCCTGAGTAGACTGATAAATCAATGTGATGATCAGTTATTAATCTCAGTGGTACTGAGCTCTGCTAAAGCCTGAGTAGACTGATAAATCAATGTGATGATCAGTTATTAATCTCAGTGTTACTGAGCTCTGCTAAAGCCTGAGTAGACTGATAAATCAATGTGATGATCGGTTATTAATCTCAGTGTTACTGAGCTCTGCTAAACCCTGAGTAGACTGATAAATCAATGTGATGTTCAGTTATTAATCTCAGTGGTACTGAGCTCTGCTAAAGCCTGAGTAGACTGATAAATCAATGTGGTGATCAGTTATTAATCTCAGTGTTACTGAGCTCTGCTAAAGTCTGAGTAGACTGATAAATCACTGTGATGATCAGTTATTAATCTCAGTGTTACTGAGCTCTACTAAAGCCTGAGTAGACTGATAAATCAATGTGATGATCAGTTATTAATCTCAGTGTTACTGAGCTCTGCTAAAGCCTGAGTAGACTGATAAATCAATGTGATGATCAGTTATTAATCTCAGTGTTACTGAGCTCTGCTAAAGCCTGAGTAGACTGATAAATCAATGTGATGATCAGTTATTAATCTCAGTGTTACTGAGCTCTGCTAAAGCCTGAGTAGACTGATAAATCAATGTGATGATCAGTTATTAATCTCAGTGTCACTGAGCTCTGCTAAAGCCTGAGTAGACTGATAAATAAATGTGAGTTATTAATTAAAATGAATAGTTATTAATGAGTGTTACTGAGCTCTTTTGAGGGATAAACAAATCAACAACCTCCACAGCAGTGGACATGTTTGCAAGTGAAAAGCTTAGCAGTGGTGTTGTACTGGACTGATGGGAACTGTTGGACCAGCAGTGGACTGATGTAGGCAGTAAGGGAGAAAGAACATCCTGAGAATATTTAGTGTTATGTTCTGGCTTCAAACTCAGTGACATCACAGACTATTCTGGCTTCGATCTCAATGACATCACAGATTGTTCTGGCTTTGTGATGCCATGGAGTCTTCTGACTTAGAACTCAATGATGTTCTAGACCTGTCTGGTCTCACATGGAATCACAGACAGTGTCTGTGTTATTCTTCATCATTCACAGTGTGTTGAAGGGATGAAATAAAAGTGCTTAGAAGTGTTAACATGAAGGTGATTTTATGATATTGCTTAGTGACAGAATGAAATGTGGGAATGGCTTTCTTTTCAGATGGTACAAAACTGTGACTGGGGGATGTACTGTGCTGCTCATTTATGTCTGGAGGACAATGTGTTTATCATTACAGCTATAATAGTAGTGACTAGTGTCCAAGATAGGATCTTACCGTTTGGTGGAGGTTTGATGTCCGAGTCTGCCTGCTGGCTGGAACTGTCTGATTGTGCTGATTCTATGAAAGAGAAAGAGAGAGAAAGAGCGAGAGAGAGAGAGAGAGAGAGAGAGAGAGAGAGAGAGAGACAGAGAGAGAGAGAGAGAGAGAGAGACAGAGAGAGAGAGAGAGAGACAGAGAGAGAGAGAGAGAGAGAGAGAGAGAGACAGAGAGAGAGAGAGAGAGACAGAGAGAGAGAGAGAGACAGAGAGAGAGAGAGAGAGAGACAGAGAGAGAGAGAGAGAGAGAGAGAGAGAGAGAGATGACACAAATTTGCTCAGAGATTGCATTTGGAACCCGATATATGCTTCTAAAGATGATGTTGGTGTATAGAGGAGAGTGTGTGTGTGTGTGTGTGTGTGTGTGTGTGTGCGTGTGTGTGCGTGTGTAGGTGTGTATCAGTTGCTCATAGGTGATAAAAGAACACAGCAACGCATGCCAGCATGATTCGATACAGTATGGCGGAGATTAGGATAGAGAAGAAGCACACACACATAGAAAAAACAAAGACACATCAGTCTCACAGAGTCTAAATACTACAAACACAAGAAAGTGAGTGAGAGTGAACAAGAGCATAATCTCTCGCTCTCCCTCTCTCCCTCTCTCCAGAAACCTGGCAGCCATGTTAGTGTTTGGCAGCCATCTTAGCACTGGCGGTGCAGATGCATTCCTACTAGCTGACGGTGCACACACACACACACACACACACACACACACACACACACACACACACACACACACACACACAAAACATAAACAGTCCACGTTCTATGAGCAAACTCAAACAACATACCATCTAACACATGTCCCCCCTACAGAGCCACAGTAGAGTCCAAATTCACATCCATTCACCTAAGTACACTCCATCTGCTGCTGCACTCGCTGGGGCAGAAGTAGAGCTCAAGCCGTTAATGGTCAGTTACGGTCATGGAGAATGACGTACATTTGTCCACTCGTATAAGTGACAGCATCGGGGATAAATCTTTCACGTTTGGACACTGACAAAGAATGACACTGTGTTACTCTGTGTGTGTGTGTGTGTGTGTGTGTGTGTGTGTGTGTGTGTGTGTGTGTGTTAGGGAAGCACAATATAAAACATTTGTTAACTGTTCATTACTGGCCTTTGCAGTACTAATGTCACAGATGGCTGCAATACACAAGTGAGCCTTTAACCAATCACAGTGTTTTTACTGAGTGCTGTAAAAAACAAAAAAAGTGCTATTTTGATGGATCACTGAAAAATATATATGATCTTATTCAAAATGACCCTGGCCACCTTTCTTTACCACATAACTGACTTATCAATATTTTACTAACATATTGTAACTCGAATTGTGTGTAAAACACAGATGGGCTTTAAAATCATTGTCAGTTTGTTTTCAGGGTCTGGTAGCACTGACTGAGATGTTCTGAGATCAGTTTAACTTAGATAACAAGGTTACACAGCTTCTTACCTTATCTTCACTGCCCAAACTGAGATGGAACTGAGTGAAATGAACTGACTGAAACTGAACTGATTGAAATGAAACTTTTAGAACTGACTAACTGATCTAACTGAAAAGGCACTGACCAAATTACCTTAAGGGCAACTGACATAATTGACAAATAGAACTGATTTGAATGAAATTTACAGCACTGACTGAAAAGTGACTTATGGAACTGACTGAACTGGAAATAATGGAACTGACTGACCTGGCACTTAGGGGCAAGGGTGGCTAAGTGTTTAGAACTCTGGGTGATTGATCACAGGGTTCAATACCTGGGTGTGCTCTGACCCCAGCTTTCTAAGCTCACATATGCAAAAAAAAAGGCTTTGTGTTTAAGTGTATAAGCATAATGATAATGCAGGTATATAACTTACAGACACAGACTGAAATGGTATTTATCAATATGATTGAAGAGGAGCTGTGAAATTAGAAAATAACTAAAATAACTAAAAATTTGCTGATCTGAGATCAGCTCTGTTTAGCCCCTTAGCCCTTAATGTAGATGCACTAAAGCCTGAATGTCTGATCCTGGATAACCAGCGATGGCATAGCTAAAACTTCAGAGGTGCTGCAGTTACACGTTTCAGCCAGTGTGAGGCTCTCTAACACACACACACACACACCCACACACGTACACCCACACACACACACAGGCAAACATAAGCGTTCATTAAACTGAGACAGGTCACACACTTGTCCAACAGCTGGAGATGCTAATTCCAGACTCTGTGTGTACCTGCAGCTGGAGCTGGAGGTGTGGATTGTTGTTTTCTTTTATGACTGTACATATGTAATCAAAGCATACAACAAAGATAAGCAATGAGCAGAGAAGATAACGGTGTGTGTGTGAGATTGTACAATTATATGCAAAAGTCTGAACACCCTCACTCAAATGACATGCTTTGCAGACTTGAAAATATTTGCCATTTTTGGGCAATTTTAGTGCACAATTTCTATCTGTTTGCAAAGTTAAACATATTGGAAAATAAAACAGATAAAATGTCATACAGCAAACAAACAGTAATTGTGCATTTAAATGTGCAGAATTGTTTTCTCTGTAGAGAATGTGTTCAATTATTTTCACTTATTCTATCTCTCTCTCTCTCTCTCTCTCTCTCTCTCTCTCTCTCTCTCTCTCCATCAGTTCAAACAATTTATAACTCAGTTCAAACCCCAACTGGGTTTGGCTTAAGAGGTTTAGTGTTGTGTTGCTAAACATTCTGACCTTTTTTTAATCTGTAATGCGCTTAAAATGTTCCGAAGCGCTCTAATCCCCATGTACTTCCCCAACACAGCTGTTTCTCACACTCGTTTCATTGGACATTTTATCTCCTCTCCCACCAGAGTTATTTATTAAACACAGGTTCATATGCTTGCAAATAATTTCTTGACAAATTTGGTTGTTTTTATTGTTTATTTCTTCCCAGAAAATGGAACAAATTGTGCAGTTCACAAGAGCAGAAGTCATTGGGAGAATCACAGCATGAGTAAAGTGCTAATCCTTCAGTGGTCACCAGCAAGTCCCAGATTATGGATGTAAATTAAGGCTGCTTGAACTTTGCTTGGATTTCTTAAGTGTCCAGATTATGGAGGCACATTAAGAC
>NC_051222.1:28680193-28707693 GCF_015220715.1 Pygocentrus nattereri | reverse complement strand
TTACTAAGGCGTGAACATGCATTATTTTAATTTATACGAGATCTCCAGGAGGAGGGCTGGTGATCATTTTCGTAGATGCTTTGGAGACACACAGACTGTCACTACTGTCATTTAGATTATTAAACACCTTCTTCATCTTCTTGTCAAAAACATGAAATAAATGTGTGTTCAAACCATGTCTTTACCATACGATGGTCGTATGAGGGGTATGTGATTTTGTATCCTAGTCCTAATTAGATCCTAATGTTTGGCCACGTCTTGGTAAAGTGTTATACAGGATGTCACCAGTGGGGCTCTCTAGGTTTCTGTGATGGGCTCACAAAGCGTCTCTGAGACGTATTAGACCCTGTTCACACCTGAGCTTAGCGCTGTCCACTCGAAGGGGAATTACAACAACTTTTCAAAATTTGTGCATAATTAAATGGTTAAGGTGTAACCAAAGTCATTCAGAGTGCTTTGATGTGAAATGCTCTGTTCCAGAGAAACTTAGGGAGTCATCACAGTATGTGATTGAGGGAGGGGAGAGAACTCTGAGAACTTAGCCTGGAGCTCTGAGCAGCTTCAGTTTGCAGCTATAAGGTCGGATCCCCCTTTTTAATTGTGGGATGATTGACACAGAGTTAAGGACAAGGGAGGAGATGGGGTGATGGTGGTTAGGGTTGCAAAAAATGAGGTAGAGATCAGAATTTATAGAGTACTAGACTGGAAGGAGGAGGGGTATCAGGTATGGTCCTCCCCAAAAATTTCAGTTATGCCACAACTCCATTTTAAATGATCTGGTTTTGAGAAACAAAGCCTGATGGACACACAGAGTTGACACATAAGTTCAGTGAAGTCTATTTTTGGTCTTCCACGTTTATCTTTTTCAAGTTAAGCATTCAATTTTTTTTTACAAAAAAAAAAACTTGCTCAATTGTCAAAACAATCAACCAACTGATTACTAATATAACTGCAAATGAAACTTTCCATAACACATACTATATGTTCCAATGTTTGCAGACATTCCTTTTAATTTGCAAATTCAGCTACTTTAAGGCGTGCATGCACAGCTTGTTTAACCCCTATAGAAAAGCATTTCTAATAGAATGGGGTGCTCTGGAGCAGCCAAACACAAGCCAAGCACAATGCCACCATGCCCAATGCCAAGCATCAGCTAGAGGCCTACAAAGTTTTCTGGAGTGATGGAGCTCCATCCAATATCTTTGGGATGAACTGGAATGATCCAGAACTAATCATCATTGCATAAATGAATGCAATTAAATCCTCACAGCAATGTTCCAACATCTAGTGTAAAGCCTTCTCAGAAGAGTAAAGGCTGTTACTGCAGCAAAGGGGAACAAACTCCCCTTTAAGACCCTTGATTTAGGAAGAAACACTAAATGAGCAGGTGTCTCCTCTCTGAGCATCTGTGGTAAGTGGGTGAAAAGGCAGTACTGCTTTTGGTCACTAGATGTCCCTTTGTGGCAAAGAGACGGATAAATGCTTCCACTCCGTGGACTTGGCTGTTTATAGGCTTAAGCTTCTAGTTAATATACCCACAAAAAGCAGCTTACAGGGCACATAACCCATTTCCACACACACCCCCAACCTTAAGTGAATGATTCAGTCAGAAGAGCTAATCTAGCTAACAACAAACGAAAACAAATGAAAACGTCATCCTGCTAATTCGCAACTATTAACTTCCACTCACTCTTAGCCACATTAGCATGTATGGTCAAGTTTTTCCTGTAACCAGCATCAATCCTTCGTTAACCATTCTCTGAACAACTCAAACATAACACAATAAACAACTTTCTCACTCAGTCTAGACCATTTCCAGCCATCTGTGGTGGATTTTCTACCTGACCTTTTTATGGTGGTTATGTGTTGGATCCACGTAGGTGGTGCTGATCCTGGAGGAGTAGGAAAAGGTGTTCTATGAAACCTGGCTCTGTAGAACAGAAGAATGTAGAGCTTTTCGCATTGTGCTATAGTATCATAGGTAGTGTGTTTCTGAATGGGCGGTGAAAGTTGAGTGTGTACCAAGGGTAACAATTTTTTTTTCGCATATTTTAACTAATAAAGGTAAAATTATATCTATATATTCACTTGTAGTAAAGAGACTGGTCTCATGACGAAGCACGACTGAACCTATCCGAGAGAGAGTCAGAAGGTCGGCCTCGATCTGCTCAGTCTGTCCGATCTTCGTCATTCAACTTGGATTTGTAGTAGGCTTAAATAAGCCATTCCCTTTACTACAAGGGATTTGATGTAATTATTTTTGATGGCAATTATCTTGCTGCATTGTTTAGATGGTCGTTTAATGAATAATGAGCCAGCGCGCAGCATTTCTGAAACATTATGTTCAGCAAAATGTAATGACAAACTTTAAAGAGTGAGTAATGTAGGTCTGATTTCATGAGGATTCATTCCAGCAAATGTCCAATGCAAAACCAACTTTACCATGCTACTTTTTTGTCAGTTAGCACATTTGATATAATATCTGGACTTTGTTTACATTTTTTATTCATTTTGCAGGACTGGAAACAATAGAACACTCAAGGTCGCGTGTAATCATTAAACACATCACAGCTGTGACGATCGCCTGTACTTGACTTTGGCATGAGATCATGAGATCAAATCACAGCCATTATGTTATGTGAGGTAGGGAGTGTGTCACCTCACATAACATAATGGCTGTGATTTGGTCTCATGATCTCATGCCAAAGTCAAGTACAGGAGATCTAGGGATCTACTTCTTAAATACATTAGATTCAATTAGATTAGATTAGATTAGATTACATTACATTAGATTAGATTAGATTAAATATAATTATGCAAAAACATGCTTTTCCAAACTGCTGTTAACACAAAATCACTGGACAGATCAATGTGTTTGGAGGAGAATGCTATCTAGCAATAGAAAAGTCAGGGTGTGTATAAAAAGACAGATTAGGGGGTTTTACTTAACCTTAAATTAGCCAGTCAGTTCATCAAGAACATGTCGCTGCTGTTGGACCAATATCCTGAATCTCCATTTTTGTCGTTTTTTAGTTTTTGGCATAATTTGAAAATGCCTGTTGTCCATTTCAGTGGTCAAAAGACAAGAATGGACAAAAAGAAAAGAAAAGTACATTTTTTCCTTCCTTCTCCTTTGTTACCATTTTAGAGATACAAGGTTTTGGTCTGACAGCAGTGATATTTTTATTTACAACGCCAGCAGAAGTTACTTGAGGGAGAGGAAAAGAGAAAAGGGAAAAAAGAGAGAAAGAAAATAACAAAAAGGCAACAATGGCATGATAAACAATAACACTGCAAAACAATAAATACTGTTAGAGGTCACTGCAGATGCAAGACATTATTGACTGTAGTGTGTGTGTGTGTGTGTGCGTATGTGCTTGACTCTCTCTGAGCATGTGTGTGTGTGCGTGCGTGTGTGTGTGTGTGTGTGTGTGTGTGTGTCCTCAGATCACCCCATGGCTCAGGCAGGATGTGACTGTTAAGGGCAGCACAATAGTTCAGTGTGTTTCACACAGCAGGAAAGCAGCACGTTACACAGGTGCACGCACCCACGCTCACGGATTACACACTAGTTGACTTATGGTAGACAAATCAATATGAAGTTAGTTTAAACATGCCAAACACAAACAACGTCTGTGTTTTGGATTTGGAAATCCTTTTTTTTTTTTCTATGAAAGTCTGCGCTTGGAGACACAAGTTAATAAAAAAAGTGGAATGCCTGAAAACAAGGAGCTTTGGCTCTTTTCTCGCAACAGCAGCAATTCTCAGCATATGTTGTCAGCCAAGTGGTGTTTTATGGCAGTGTGATCACACACAGTGCTCCAAGTTTGTGGATAGTTGCCTGGCAGCACTGAACTGTATGTGTGTGCGTGTCCTGTGTCTGTAGCATCTTCAGATGGATTATCACAGCGTTGCACTGAAGTTTATGTCTGGGTTATATTTGGTTATGATAAAATTATCTCAACATTGTGCACATACAAATCCATGTAACCCTAAATTTTCTGCAGTGTTACTCCAGTGTTGTGTCTGGGATATTGTAGGTTATTGTACTCAAACATGTCTGGGTTATTGTAAATTATTACAGTATTATTTGAACATTGTTTCTAGACTATTGTAGATCACAGTTACATTACTTAAACATCATATCTAGGTAACTTAAGGTTACTGCAAAATTACTTGAACAGTGTATCTGGGTGACTATCTTACTGTAACATTACTTGCACACTATATTTGGGTTACTGTATATTGCTTAGAAATACTTGAACATTGCACCTGGGTTATCATAGATTACTGTAAAATAACTCAAATACTATGTCTGTGTTACTGTAAATTACTGTAACAACATACAAAGGTATCTGGGTTATTGTATATTACTGTAAATGTATTTGCATGTTGCATTTGGGTTCTTGTATTGCTGAAAAATGACTTAAAGGTTTTGCCTGGGTTACAGTATTTTACTATATAATTACTCAAATGTTATACCTGGGTTATTGTATATAACTGTGGAATTACTTGAACATTTTATCTGGGTTGTTTTATATTACTGTAAAATTACTCAATAGTTTTTATAGTATAATACTATTTTTATAGTAGTACTAGTATCTGTTTTTGTAAAACTACTCAAATGTTGTATCTGGGTTGTTGTATATTACTGTAACATTACTCAAAAGATGTATCTGGGTTACTTTAGATGACCCTAACATTGTATTTGGGTTAATGTAGATTATTGTAACATTACTTGAATGTTGTATCTGCACTATTGTAGATCACTGTAAAATGACTGAAATGTATCTCGATCTGTAGGTTACTGTAACATTGCACTAATGTTATGTCTGCATTACTGCAGGTTATTTTAACTCAAGCCAAAATTTGTATCTGGGTTATCGAAGGTTCTTGTATCAGCACCCCAACACAGTGTCTGGGTTACTGTAGATTACTGTGATATTACATGAGCATTGTATCTGGGCTACTGTGGGTTATATTAGATCATTGCTCTTCACACCTGTCCTCAGGGCCCCCCGCATGGTCCACCTAATTCTGGGGGGTGGGGTTGGCAGAGGACCAGTTTGAAGACCACTGTTGTACCTTATTGTAAGATTACCCCTGATGATATGTCTGCTTTAATCGTTGTTGTAATGTTACCCTAATGTTGTGTGAATAGTCCAGTTTTATGACTGCAGCTGGGGAGCTACTCGACCAGTCATATGACTGAGAAAAAACAGAGAGTGAAATATATATATAGTATATATATATAGAGAGAGAGAGAGAGAGAAGGACAACAGAGGGAGTCTGGGAATTAGAGTCATTGCCAAATGAAGACAAAAAATAAGGAAGGGGAAGAATAAAATATGTAAAGAACAGTTCACATAGTCACCCGGCAATCTCTGTTTCACACCCAGACACACTGACCCCAGCTTCCGAAGAGGCAACAAAGACACAGGGCTGAAACCAAGCTTGATATCAACAACAATAACTGTGACAGCCAGTAACAGACAGGCATGCCATTCTAAAGCCCGCCCACTCAGAGCGATTCCTTCCTGTTCAGTGGGCTTGTGCCCACATTTGAGTGGGCATGCCATTGTAGAAAGGGTTTTGTGTGTGTGTGTGTAGGAGACCAAATTTTAAGGAAGAGAGAAAATGAGAAAAAAAAAACAGAGAAAGAGAAAAAGAAAGTGTGGGGAAAATACAGTAACACAGAGAAAGAGGAGAGAGAATATGAGAGAGTGAAAGAGAGAGGTGAGAGAAAAGTAAGAGAGAGGAAAAAAGAAGTGAGAGAAAAGGAAAGAGATACAAAAGTGAGAGAAACAGTGAGAGAGGGAAAGATGCAGAGAGAAAAGGGAGAGACAGATAAAGACAAAGAGAAAGGTGAGACAGAGAAGAGAGAAAAAGGAAAGAGAGATAAAAGTGAGAAAATAGTGAGATCGAAGCAAGAGAGAAAGAGACAGAACAATACAGAGAGAGAGAAGAGAGAGTGTGAGAGAAAGAGAGACTGACAGATAAAGAGAATGTATGAGTATGCTCTCTTCTCTTGCTCCTTACTAAACAAACTCAAACCCGATGCGAGTCTGTCGCTGTACGTGAAAACCCGTCCCAAACACGGCCCAAAGCCTGATACTTTTCAGCCCATATTTGGCTCGGGTCGGGTAGCAGACCTATAATGCACACACACATGCAAGTACATTGAAAGGGTCTTTGTGTATTGTGTGTGTGTGAAGCAGTCAGACAGTACGCGATATTGGATGAGGTCAAAAGTGCATCTGCAAGCCTGTGTGTGTGAGTGTGTGTGTGTGCGCCTGATGGAACATGGGTCAATCGAGGGCAAAGACGGGGTAAACAAGGCAGCTGGTTAGGAAAGAAACTCACACACACACACACACACACACACACACACACACACACACACACACACACACATACAAATGGGTCAGTTCACACTACAGTGTCTCAACAGCTAATCAGTTAGTGTGTGTGCATAGAGACGGGTTTACATTTATACATTCTGCAAATCTAAGGCAAATTTCTTAAAAGTCAGTGAAGGAAAATGTAAATGAACCCCCTTAAATGACACATTTATAACTTAAGAATAGCCCAACCACATGAACACATGATGGCACCTATTTGATAGTGTAACAAACTAACTTTTAGAACAAGAAAACACATAAATAGGAATATGAGTCACACGTCAGACACTTTTTATCACTACTCTTACTAAACAAAACAAAACAATGAGATTATGGAGACAGGGCAGGGGCAGACAGGGTTGTCTGAAAGGGGGATTCTACCCTTCCAAGGAGAGCAAGATCATCGATGCCCGCTCTGCTATGGACTTCTGGCCATTCTTGTGCATATTTACACAGTGATAGGAAACGCCGTAGCACACCAAAAGCAACGGTTCATCATCATGTTTACATGCACTTGAGTAATCAGATAAAGGAAAATGCTGAGTCAGGCAGCAAACGGATTTCTGCTTTGCAACTTTTTGGTTCAGCATTGCTCCGCAGGTGTTTTATTACCATCTCGTAGGTGCTGCGTCAAGTGTTGATTGATGTTCTTGCAAATGAAAGAAATCAGAGTAACAGTACACAGGCTCTGACAAACTTGATTACTGAGCTAAAATCCAGCTCTCTTCATCAGATGCCTTAATAGGACTTCTAGGCCTTAATCCAATCTAAGAAATAAGAGTATGCTATTTACACCACCACTTGAATAATCGAATAACAGCAGACATCCGATTAAAACTGGATTATTAAGTGCATGTAAATGTACCTGATGATGTGTACTAATTTGATGGACTATTTAGTATACTATGTGTTTTGAGATGAAGTCATTGATATTTTCATCTGCCTCTGTTTTTGTTATCGACAGACAGAGTGTGAAAACTTGACTTCCTGTCCTGCTATGTCATCTCCACCTCTTTTCCACCTCACGCAAACATAAATCCTTTTTGTGATATTTTGCCATTTATTTGAATTTTTGTCCAGGATTTTATGCACATTTTCAAATTCACATAAAAGCTGTGGATAGAAAAAGCTTGTTTGTGTGTGTGTGTGTGTGTGTGTGTGTGTGTGTTTCTTATAGCACCGTTACACTAATCAGATTTCTGAATACAGCACCAAGACAGCAGCACCATCACCACATGCCACTGACGAACATCTAGATAAGTAAACAGCAGCTTAAACAAACAGACAAACAAACCCACCCACAGACATTAACGAACAGTTAAACCACTTAGGAAGTACAGAATACAGGTCAAAGTCGAGTGACCGCAGCTGAACGCTGACCTCACATACCCTCTCTGTGTGTGTGTGTGTGTGTGTTTGCTGCTGACCGATAAGATATTAAGAGGGTGTGTGTAGGTGTGTGTGTGTGTTTGTATCCATGTGAGCAACTGTGTGAGAGGGTGTGTATATTTCTAGCTGATAGGACGTCGCATGTCTGTTACTGCTCAATAGTTTGGAAACTCTTGTCATGTCATTTTTTTTTTACTGAATGTTGTTTTATATTAAATATTATTTAAAATGCTAGATCATTTTATATTACAGGAATATAATATTATAGGAATTAGTTATTTTATATTATTTTATATTATAAACTATATTGATATATACAATGTAGATTTAGAATATTAGAATATTACAAGCAACCCACCAGAAATACTTCTACTCAATACTAAAGGTATTTTGGGAATAACCTGAAGACATTAATGATCATTTTCTATTTACAATATTTGTCGCATGTTCTGTGCCCGGATTTGATCACCACTTCTGAAAGGCGTTCTGGATATTTATTTTTATTATGACTTCATCCTCTGCACTTTAGTTTCAAATTGCATGACTTTTGCTAACACTGGAAGCGGTGAGTGAGTTATTAAAACATTTAAGTAAATACAATTTCTTATTAAAAAATGTACGTACAAAACATTTATGTGTGTATACCCTCCACTACATCCCTGATTAATACAATTTTATACATTTTTCTGCAAGCAAATTGGTTTTAAGTTATTGAAATCACAGATTTCGCCTGGTATATCAGCAAGCAGGAAGATGAATATACTCCTATAGGCTCCTGACTGTTTGCCACACCTAGACTGTTCACCATGGTAACAGTGCAGGTCAGCCAAGAGTCTAAGAGCCCTGTAATCCTTAGCAGGAGTTCCTCCACAACACTCACACGCACCATCCTGCCCAGCTACAGAGAGCCTGTCTGGGCAGAGAGGAACAGGAGAGACCCTGGCTTCAGCTAAGGCCTCCACATTTAAATAGGCTTTTACTGAATTATATATATATATATTTATATGGATGGATATATATTAGATATCCATCCATTTTCCAAGCCGCTTCTCCCTCAGGGTCGCGGGGGGGGGGTGGGGGGGGGGGGGGGGGTCTGGTGCTGGAGCCTATCCCAGCGGTCATCGGGCAGAAGGCAGGATACACCCTGGACAGGTCGCCAGTCCATCACAGAATTTATAAGAGTAAATAGTATATTTGTTTGTCATCGACCGGATTCTGACTTAGGTAAACGTTTCTCGCCTGGTAGAGCAACAGGGAGCACAAAATGGTTAACTACTGAATTAGACGAAATGTAAAAAATAGAGTTTTTAAATTTATACACAGCTTTCTATTTAACTTTCACTGTTTTTCATGGCTTATTTTTTGCTGTGGGACGTACAGAAAGAAATCTGTGTGGGGCTATCCTCTAAACACCGTGCCGCTTCAGTGCAGCGTCTGGGATGCTGACAAGTTAACATGGGTACTGAAACGAAAAGCATGACTTTCAGTGTCGCTCACGCCACACAGACACTGGTTAGGATATTGGAGGGGAAAAATAATGAATATCATCTAATCCTCCAACAAATATAATGTGAAACAGCTTTCACAAAACAAATGTGTGATATAATGTTGTTAGAAGTGGTTAAGTGTTTCCTAGTTTCAGCATGATGGCCTACTCTTAGACGATCATCTTCAGTGAAGTGCTTCAATTTAAAATAGCTCATTTTAAAGTCTAAGAGTCGTTAAAGAAGAAATATCAGTATCAGCCGATAATCAACCAAGGGTTTCTTATGCCACCTCTTAACAAAACTAATTTATTTAGATGACAGCAAATGGGATTTTTGGGTTATTTTTAGATGTAAAAATGCTGGTGCATAATTTCAGTAAATAGTTTGTCCATAAAGTGAAATCACATTAAGTCTGATCGTACAAAAAGAAGTGAATCAAATTAAGTGGAAATCTGACGTGACTGTGACATGTCAAATTTCTAAGGAATTACACTTTAAATGGAACCAAACCGAATTAAATCACACCAAATCGCTGCAAGGTCAGAGATTTACTCCCCTATTCATTAAAACTATTTGGATAAATGGGAACACATAAAACATAATGATAACAATAGTCAACCTGTCAAACACAATCAAGCCGACAATGTACAGAAGATGCAATGTGGTCAAATTCAACAAAGCTTTCCAGAAGTGCTGCTCTAGCTTCAGTTTCTGTCACCACCTCATTAAATGCAGTTGTATGAAGATAAAGGAGCTGATCCTAGAACAGAACTTCTACTCTGAGAGAAATCTGATGCCACACAGAGACTATGGGCTACACTGTCTATTAGGCCAAAAGACCAGGAGGGGGAAATATCAGGACACTACTGTTCTCCATCGAAAGACAGGGAATATGGGTGGTGGGGGGGGTGGTGGGGAGGCTAGAGAGAGAGAGACAGACACAGAAAGAGACAGAGAGAGAGAAAGAGAGAGAGAAAGAAAGAGTGAGAAAGGGAGTGAAAGAGAGAGAGAGAGAGAGAGAGAGAGAGAGAGAGAGAGAGTCAGGCATGAAAGCTCCTTTGGTGGAACTCCAAGCGACTGCATCTGTTTGGCAGCAATTCAGAAAAATCTACTGTTACACACACACACACACACACACACACACACACACACACACACACACACACACGCACACACGCACACACACACGCACAGCTCAGAGAGGGCTAGTGTTTCAGCGCTTGCCTCAGGGACTGCTATTCCAGGCTAGAGTTTATGAAAAACAGCTTTATGTGGAAAAAAACGAGAGACGTGGAGAGTGAGCGAGTGACAGAGAGAGAGAGAGAGAGAGAGAGAGAGAGAGAGAGAGAGAGAGAGAGAGAGGGAGGGTGTAAATATATGTACATAAAGGTAAAGGAGAGCAGTATTTACAGAAAGATATGCAGAGCATACAAAATGGCTGAATGAGTAAAGACTGAAAGTCCACCTGACCTTTCCTCACCTCTCAAACCACCAAACGTCAAACACAAGACGAGTCTCATCATTTACAGAGCATCTCAAACAGTGAATGAGAAGAGAAGATGAAAGTGAAGAAGAGAGAAGAGAAGATGAAACAAGAGAAAAGAAGAGAAGAGACGATGAAAGTAGAGAAGAGAAGAGAAAAGAAGAGATGATGAAAGTAGAGAAGAGAAGAAAGGATGAAAGTAAAGAAGAGAAGATGAAAGTAGAGAAGAGAGGAGAAGAGAAGATGCAAGTAGAGAAGAGAAGAAAGGATGAAAGTAAAGACGAGAAAAGAAGAGAGGATGAAAGTAAAGAGAAGAAAAGAAGACAAAAGAAGAGAAAAAAAGATGAAAGTAGGCAAGAAAAGAGAAGAGAAGATGAAAGTAAAGAGAAGAAAAAAGAGAAGATGAAAGAAGAGAAAAAAAGAAAAGATGGAAGAAGAGAAAAAAGAGAAGATGGAAGTAAAGAAGAGAAGAGAAGATGAAAGTAAAAAAGAAAAGAATAGAAGATGAATGTAAAGAGAAGAAAAAAGATGAAAGAAAAGAAAAGAAGATGAAAGTAGAGAAGAGAAGAGAAGGTGAAAGTAGAGAAGAGAAGATGAAAGTAGAGAAGAGAAGAAAAGAGAAGAGAGGATGAGTATATAGAAGAGAACAGAAAATTAGAAGACAGGCAAAAATACAATAGATGAGAGGAGAGTAAGGAGAAGGGAAGAAAAGAAAAAAGGGTGAAGATGACAGCGAAGAAGAGGAGAGACAAGAAGATGAGAATATAGAAGAGAAGAGAAGCAGAAAATAATGTGTAGAAATATAAGTATGAAACATCTGCTCTAACCATAAGCAGGCCACAGTTCTTTCTACCCTCTCTCTCTCTCTCTCTCTCTCTCTCTCTCTCTCTCTCTCAGAGCACAGCTGGAGGGAAAGTTGTGTCCATCACTTGTCTCAAAAAGCAATGACCCTAAATGACTCGTCAATCCCCTGACTCACACACACTCACAACCCCCCAGGCCTGTGCACAGACATTTTGGCTCAAGGGGAAACAGAAATGCAACCTAAATATTAATTGCACTTAATTTCACTCCCACCACACTGCAACCACTCTTATCAACGGAGACATAATCATGATTCAGGAGGAAGCGAAGTCTAGAGAGTTTTCCTATGGAAGCCAAAAATGTTAATGCTACTGAACTTGCACTCCAGTGTAACAGGCTGTAGCGTCACCCATTAATCATTCGAAACAAGAGAACTGTAATAACAAAAACGTGGTTTACTATGTTAATACTGCCGTTGGTCTGGCTGTCGTGCAAAGCAATCACAATACAGAACAAGATAAACACCGGTGTTGCATCGGTGAGATTTCCAGCACTGTGGAGATGTGTGCAGGTCTCCTGAGTATAGGGCTGACAGGTTAATCACTGTAACACTGAAAGTGCAAATTTATCACTATTTTCATATCACACGAGCTGCTGATTTTAACCTAATTTAACCAAATTCATCCTAAAAACGCAGAGCTTGTAGACGAGTTAGACCAGGGGTCAGAAGCATCACCATAGCAACGCAGATAACAATCTCGCCCCGCTAGTTTGCCAACAAATGGCAAAGAAAAAGATTTAAGATGAACGTCCGATAATTTAGAGATGAACTGACTTATCTGTGTTTATAATCACTCCTCAAGTTGCTTCTCATTCACCTCTTATTTGAATTTTCCCCTTCCACCGTAAATGGTGCAGCAGTTTATTCAGGCACATCAGGCGCTATTTAAGGTGGAATGGGAAAATTTGAACAAGAAGCTGGCAAATGAGAAGTGACTTCAGCCTCGTAAAAAGTCGAACACTGATGGACATTTTACAAGAAACTATTTATTCATTTCCTGCGAGAGATTTTAACTGATTTCTTATGGCAGACCTTACACCTACTATAGGGCCAGTGTACATTTTTAGTTATAACTTAAAGCTACGTTGGAACGATGTTATTTGGTGCAACCGGTTAAATTACAGTAGCTGGTAAACTTTCACATAGAGGCAGTTCATGTTCAAAATAGGCTACGATTGAGCTTACGTAGCCTAGCTGGGGCTGCAGTTATTTATGTTAGGCAACAATGACAAAACCAAACTGACACGAAAGTTTATTTATATTCTGTGACAGACAGTTTCATTAAATGGTTTATATCCTAGTAGCTGTTGCTACACAATTCAAAGGTGTCAAGTAGTTGCACATGAATTCAATGTTACAACACAACTCTCGCGTTACAGTTTACTCAAGTGACATATTTGAATTATGCAAATTATTGCTTTTGTTTAAGTTACAGGTGAAAAAGGTGAACTGATAAAGTAATGTATTGAATTTATTTCATTCAAATGTGTACATTACCTTTACATCACATCACATCAGCATAAGTAAGTAAGTACTGAAATATTGTGTTGATACATTCGATTTACATGGAACCGATGGACACATTTGAGTTCAATGCTTCTCAGCTAATCACACTGTGAGGTCACAACAGTCGACAGATTGATCAATTATAGAACTAACGGTCAGTTGCAGCCCTACAACATGGCAGGACGGAGCTGACACTGGATCATCTCTTTTAATCTGAGCTGCTTGCTACAGATTTGATAGAGCTTAAGCCTTGATTTCCAGGTCACTGTACTTACCATCAAAGGCCCTCGTCCTGTAGAGAAGCTGAGAGCATCTTTCAAACACAGCACTGTGATTTTATTCCAGTTATTTTAGCCAAGAAAACACAAGAGCAAGAATTTTTTTCTAACAAAATTTAGGCCTATTTCTGCTGAGTTCTAACAAGGTGAAACAACAGTGGTTATGTAATTATAACTGAAAGTTAGGAGATGTTTATTTAACATAGATTTTCCTAGCATGACCTGCCCATCTTTCTCTCTCCTTCTCTCTTTCTCTAACTCTCTCTCTCTCTCCCTTTCTGTCTGTGCCTACAGTTTAAAAAGACAGAAAGTAAATATACATTTTGATTTATCTGACTGTAATTATACACACACTCCCTAAACCACAGCTTCAGCCCACATGCACACGCCCCCCTAAGCAAGAGCTCCAACCATGGCCAGCCTCTGCAGCCACACAGGCTGAACCAAAGCAAATCACACGTCATACGACTGTAGATTCCTCTCTGTGAGGTAGATCCACTATCTTTCGTATGATTCTGTGCTAAACCTAAACTAGTCCTGCTGGGCCTGATGTGACTGGGAACAGCCATGAGAAGTGCTGGTCTAAATGTGGGTGGAATATTTACAATGTATGACATATTAGGGTGGGAACGAAGTGACTGTGAAACTTGTAAACGTTGCCAATGTCAATGTCAATGTGAAGGCAAAGCTAAAAGTAGAGGGCGATGGTGAGCTCGACACATTGCTGGAAGGACAACAAGCCTATCGTTAGCCCATGGATGTAACATAAATTAGTACGATCTGTTTGAAAAAGTAGGACCCAAAAAGTATGACCCTCTTTACCTTTATGATATCAACAGCTGCACTGTGTAAAAAAATACATTTTTCCTGAGCAAATGTTCCAGCAACATCACAATCTTCATTGCATTTCAGGGACCTTCTTATATTTATATCCTTTTTTTCTTTATTATTTTATTTTTCTACAATTAGTGTTTATTTTTATGATTCGTTTTTAGTGTTTAGTGTCTATTTAAAAATCACATATTTCCTGTTTACTGTCTACTTAATGTTATTGCTACACCATGGGGTCTGAGAGTAATGCAATTTCTATGCTCTGTATGTCCTGCACATATTGTAGTATTGACAATAAAGCTGACTTAAAGACTTAAAGTATAGTCATTGTATAGTATTGTACACTGTAGGAGTCACCTGTTCCATTCACAAAGTGAGCTAAACACACACACACACACACACACACACACACACACACACACACACACACACACACACACAGGCAAAAAAAACAAAACAAAAAAACAAAAACAAACAAACAAAAAAAACAAAAAAACTTTTTTGGACAAAATGCAACTTTTATTTGAAAAAAAAAAAAACTTTTCAAATCATTGCTGTCCAACGAAAATCATGTATATCCATTTTTGTTGATTTTTATTTTTCTACATCATTTCAACACAACAGCCGTCCTTTTATGCTGTGTGAATTCTATGATGAATGCACCAACAGAAATGCTCTAAAATCAGTTGTAATAAAAACCTCTTTAGATTAACTTTCATTTAAAGGAAAGAGTGTTTTTGCCTCCTCTTGTAAAGTTTCGGGGTCATCTGGTCCAAGCAAAGAGCTAAATACCCAGACACCCACACAAAAACGAGGAAAAAAGCAAAATGGACTCGCATAAAATGTATTTACAAAAGAAGACCTAAATGCTTGAGATACTACAAACACAAATCCTCTCACACACAGACACACACCCACAAAGTCACTCTTGGAAAGTGATCTGCTGTACGATTTGTAGCACACCAACTTCAAAGCCCGTATTCCCCAGTTATCGGCATCAGGGAATCAGTCATGCTCTATTGACTTGCAAGTACCCGTGACACATTTCCTGCTCATGCTGATTCCTCCCAGCCAATAGCAGCACACCCACAAAGGTCTACTCCCAATGGCAGAGAGGGAACAGGGAACACGCAGACCGCAACGCAAACTGGACAAGTGCTCTTAACGAGTGAAGAAACTTAGTGAACGCTTTGTGCTTAATGAGGGAGATTTCACACCTCTCATATTAAACCACGATGCACTGAATCTGCTTAAGTGTGTTCATGATGAAAAACAACATGCTACATCAACAAAATTCTGTCTTTTACATTTTCAAAGTAGCCCTGCACTGTGTAAGTGAACAGTGAGCCAAAAACTTTTCATTCATGGCATCTGTCAGACGCTCTTATCCAAAGCGACTTATTAATTTGATCATTTTTACACAGGAAGGCGAAGGCAGTGTTAGGAGTCTTGCCCAAGGACTCCTATTGGTATAGTTTAGGGTGCCTACCAAGGCAAGGGGTGCGTCCTCAAACATATGCTGTTGGGTTGCAAAGCCTATATCTCCCACTCAGCATGCATTGCAGTTAAATCTCACCACGCGACTGTGTGACACACAGCACATAGCAACAATCTCATAGAATTAGATAAAATGTGAAGCTGCTTCACTACCTGACTAATGACATCTGCTACTTTGCTGTATTCACTGTTTACCAACTGCACGTCACTTAATACTGCAACAACAGTGCCATGAACATTGTCCCGTTTGTACTGCAATGTTCCAGCTGTGGTGCTCCATCCTGAGCTATTCTGCAACCCCCCATTTTCGGACCACACCACACTGCAGACTAATCAAGAGGCACAGACATTAATAATATTCATATGGAACGTATATTAAACAGCCAGTTATCAGGGTAGATCAGGGGTGTCAAACTCAATCAAAAAAAGGGCCACGTTAAAAAAAGAAATCTCAGCAAATCTTACTTAAAAATTTTACTTAACCTTTTGCCATGAAGCGAACATTGTTTATTCAAAATATGCCAAAACTGCAACAGCAAAATAGGCATTGAATACTTATTCAAACATAATTCTACATAAAAAAGAAATTATTTTAGGTATTTTTTAAACTGCCTATTTGCTTGAACTACACACCAGGCATCTTTTCTCTTTGTCTAACTGCTGGTCCATAGTTTGCTGTTGAGGGTCTGAATGCACACTATGTTGCAGTGCACACTGGGGACTGTAGTGCATCTTAGGGTGAAATGAGCTAATAAGTATAGAAAATTAAAATAATTTCAGAGGCTGAAGAGGACCGTGTCACAGGCCTGACTTGTGTCTGACACATGGAGTCTAGATTTTGGATCAAGTAGGCTTATTGGCTCACGAGTGCTGATAAGGCTGACTACTAAGGTGCTGAAATTTGGAACTGAACGACACAGAATTTTGTGATACTCAGATCTGGTTTGTATCATGAAAGTGTGGAAATTTGGTAACACTTTTCTTGAAGGCTGTCTCCATAACAAATTCATAACATCTTACACAAAGACATCATAACATGTTCATAATTGTTTAAATCAACATTTATAAAGCATACATGTTTGCTTCATATAAATATGGACTACTATGCCACTTTACTGAGATAAATGTTCCAAAATAAAAGTCCTCATGTTTTACCTTGAAAATGTGTATGCCTCATTTCTGGACAGCCAAAATTAAAATGACCTCGCTTTATCCCTTTGGTCATTAAGTGATTTGACACCACAGGCATGTCTTACCTATACTTTCTTTTTAGTTATCTTAATTTATGCTTTTTCTTAAACATGTGCTGCTTTTCATGTAAATTTACGACATGGACAGTAAATTACTCTTAAATATTCTTGGGAACAATCATTCAGTTCTTCATATGAGACTGTGCCTTAGGGTGAAAGCACTTAATGACAAAAGGGGTAAAGCGAAGTCATTTCATTCTGGGTGTCCAGAAATGAGGTGTTTTACTGAAAATAATGTACTTTAAAAAAATAAATAAAATTATTGTGAAAAAATGAAATAGTATTCCATATTAATATCACGTAAAACGCATGCATGCTTTATGAATGGTAATTTAAACATTCATGAACATGTTATGAGGCGTTTATGTAAGATGTTGATGAATGTGTTATGCAGACAACCTTCAAGTGAAGTGTTAATGGAAATTCAATAAATAGCCTTAATCGCAACATTATGTTTTCACCATAACATCTACCGTTAACTCACGTGCACCACAGTGAACATGCTTTTACACATAAATCTTCCATTTACTCTTTCTCCATCTCTTGGTGTGCTTCTATTCTTCCTGGCTGTGTTTCTTTCAAATCAATGTCCTTTTCAGACTCTCTCTTTCTCTGTGTTTCTCTCCATCTGATTTCACTTATCTGTCTGAAGGCAGAGTGACGGACTAATAATCATCCTTTCCTGTAATTATCTCTTCTTCCTGTCCTTCCCTCTCTCTCTCTCTCTCTCTCTCTCTCTCTCTCACTGTTGGACGGTTTTATATACATTTCTAAATTCCTCCTCTCTCTGTGAGACTCTGCAGATGTCAGCCGGCACACACACCTACACAAAAATGCCACGGCTGCAACGGAGCGAAGGAGAGAGTCAAAAGATGAAGAGAAAAAAAGAAGTAGGGATCATTTCAGCCACTGGGCACGTGCTTGCGTACCTTGAGGCTGCTTAAGGAAAGCGAAAAGATAAAAGCGGGATCTGTAAAGCTACTAATACAAAAATAATAGCTGGTTAGCCAAAGGCTCCTTTAATATTCTGAAACAACAAGAAAGAAATCCAAAAAATGACTGATGCAGTTGGTCTACCACAGCAAGACTGTGCTGTCATATCAAACATCACCGAAAATGCCAGCTGTCCTTTACATTGTGTGAGCATTTCATGATGAATAGACTTGTTACATCTAACATCTTCTAATTAGTGAGTTCAGCTACTCTGAGATGGACCCATTGCTGACACAGGTGTTCGGCTGCACACAGAGAACGTGTACAAATGTCAATAGTAACGTTTGCTCTGGTGCAGCTGCAAGTCTAGTCACCGTGCCCAATGTCAAGTGTTAGCTACAGGGGTATAAAGTCTCACAACATTGGGCTGTAGAACAGTGCAACTGAATTTGGATGAGCAGGAGTGATCCAGAACTAATAATCCCACGTCAGTATCGGGGGGGTGAGGGGGGTGGGGGGGGGGGGGGGTTGAAAAGTGAGAAATCACTGAAAATTGGTTATTTTATATGTTCTTCACAGAAAATGAGCAAAGGCCTCTTTGTTCAAAAGGAATCTGATCTAATAAAAGTAATAAATCATATCATTTTTTCTTTTGGTAAACATTGAAAAAGGGTCCCACAGACCTGAACACCACACAAGGGTCAAACACTATATGTTCGGTTCTCAGAGTCTGAGACCTGAACAACTTACATATACGTTTTTTAGTAAATACCAAAAAAAATAGTTTTAATAGTAATAGTTATTGAGTAATAGGAACCTAATAGCTATTGAATAATAGCATCCTAAGATTGGTAAGTGAGAAATGTGCCTAGTGTTGAAGAGGTTAAATGCTGTTGTGAAGGACAGCTGGCCTGAATTTATAATCAACATTTCAACCCTGTGGTCATCCTTCAATTGCTTTCCCTGTTCGTAACTATGATGTTACGAGTGATCGTGTAAAAATATTTGGCGCATGTCTGACAGGGCCGTCCACGTGATTGACAGGTCGTTCATGAGATCCAGCTCAGAACCAAGGCATCCGTGCTCCCTTGGGAGCAGTTCTAGAACAGAGTGACCTGGAGTTCTGGAACCCAAAACCTACTGGGTTCTGGTTCTACAATCAGGTCCAGACCTAACAGGACTGCTGAGATTTCACTTAATGACATCTCTCTTTTCCACTTTATCTCTCTCTGTCCACTCTTTCTTTCTCTCCCCTTCTTCTCTCTTGCTCCCTATTCTATCCATTCTCTTTCTTTCCCTCTCCTTCCTGTCTCTCTGTCTATTGTACTTGTTTTGTCTTTGCTTCCTTCTTTCCGTTATCACTCTCCATTCTGTCTATTCGACTTCTTTCCACCTTTTTCTTTCTATTGTTTCTCCCCCAATCTGTCTTTCTCGCTGTCCATTCTGTGTATTCTTTCCTTCCACCTTTCTTCTCTTTGTCTCCCTTTGTCCATCCTGTCTATTCTACCTTACCTTCGATCTTTAACTCTCTCTATTCCCTACTTTTTCCCTCTATCTCTTTCTGTCTCTCTCTCTCTCTCTCTCTCTCTCTTTCTCTGAGGTTCACTGCTCCCTCGATTGGAGCAATGCAGTGCACTCTGGGATTGCTCAGGGCAGGAAGGCATATTTGGGTCAGGTGTGGGAGTGGAGGGGGAGCACTGAATAAAGTAATGCATGAAATCGATTTATATGTGTACATCATTTCCACACAATAAAAAAAAAAAAAGTTATATATTATATAGTTGCTGTCCAAAAACACATGTATCTCAATGTATGTTTCTACACCATTTCAACACCCCAGCTGTCCTTTATGTCATGCAAACATCTCATGATGAATGGACCAATAGAAATGCACTAAAATCACTTGTAATTTGGAGATACTTGTTTTTCTTTGGACAGGGACAGTATTTTGCCCATATCATGCACACCCAGATCTCTGATTTGTCCTTTCCTTTCTGAAGAAGGTCCTTGGCTATTAACAGAAGACGTTACAAAGGACGCAATCAATGAGTGTGATGTATGCTGTACCTCAGAAGAAGCAGAATGAAAAGAAGGATAAAGAGTGCTATGAACGTCTGCCATGCTCTGCTGAAGGAGAAAGCAGAAGGTAAGGAAGCTTCTGCAGCCTCAAAAGGATTTTCGCTTGACTGGCCTGAGATTATACAGACTGTTACACCTTACATCACTTAAGAAAGCCAAGGTAGGACAGACTGCCTTTTTGCATCAGGAATGAAAATGAAGACGTGCCAAATTCCTGAAATGTAGAATGTGCAGCCTCGGAAGTAATAACAGGCAATTGCTCCCACATTAAATCAAATATGCTGGAGATGGATTAAACAAATCCGTATGTTGGCTGGGGACATCAGGCAAAAATTTTAAAACAAATGTGTTTTTTTAACCAACTCAAAACTACTTTTTGAAAATAATTCTCACAAATTTTGACTCTATTTACATTCATTTGTGTTAATTTCTAATATTGTGTCACAATTGGCCCCTCCCAGACCTGTCATCGTGCATTTGTTTTGTTTCTTCCCGGTCCTGGCCCCTTGTTTCCAGACCTTGCCCCTGATTGTTACCACCTGTTATCCACCTGTCCCTCATTATCCCTGTTGTATTTAAGCTCCGTGTTTGTCCTGGTTTGTTTGTTGGTCTTTGTTTGAGGTGTTAATTGTCTGAAGTGTTTGGTTTTTGTCTTGTATTTTTTGTTTATTCTGTGTTGTTTATCATGTCTGTACCCCAATCTCTCCACGTTGGCTACCTGACCCTGGACCGTCTTGACCCTGAGTATGGATTTGCCCATAATAAATCTTGCTTGTCTTCGCACATGCGTCTGCCTCCTCATTGCTCCACAACGTTACATATTGTATAGAGCTTTATTGAGAAAAATACACTGCTGAGATAAGTGGCTTGCTTAGTTGCCTACAGTTGGCTTTGTTGCCTGGACCCTAGACGAATCTAAATTGCACATGAGTTGCACAATGTAAAGCATCCTGCAACTTTGTGAAACAAGTCTCATCAAAGTTTCATCAAAAAACGGCAGTAACGCATCACATGATTATGTCCAACAATGATTTTCAATGGATGAGAAAACAAAACAGAGGATAATTAACTAGACAGCTAAAAAAAGGTCCCCCCCAAGCTGACTTTACACAAGGTTAGCAGTTTTTCACCATGTCAGTTTCCTGAGACATGATAACAAACATGAGTTTCTTGAGGCTAGTTTCTGTAACCATCTGTGTGAACAGCTGCTTGTGCCACCGGTTATTCTTCTACGTTAGCCTGGTGATCAAGATTTAAGTAGCTAGATTCATTTTTAGCTCTTGACGTCCTCTAATATTACACAGAACTCAGATTCACAATAAATAAAAATTCAACCTTTACTTAGCCTCGGAAATTATGAAAATGATTTCAGGAATATTTACCGTGATTCCATGTGTTACTGTTATCTCCAAAATGGTAACTTTACAGGAGAAGGAAAAAACCTACTTTACTTTTAATGTAAGTGAATGGAAGCAGACATTTTTCATGTAATTTTGGGCCATTTCTTTTGGTCCATTCACCATGACGTTCACACACAATGTAGGTATTTTCAAATTATGTCAAAAACTGGAATACAGCAAAAATGCAGATACCAGGATTTGTTCTGACAGCAGTGATATATACACACACACACAAACAGGCAACCTCTTCACATCTTCATTCAAAGTTGACTGATTACATAAAAATGAGAGAGACAAGGTGCAAATTAGAGGAGAGGCAGTCTAAAAAGGAAGAGGAAAAAGGGAGGAACAAGACAGCTGCCTTTCTCAAGCAGCCGTCCTTGAGAACGGATGGCAATGAACAAACGAGTGTAGAGAGCAAGGTAAAGAAAGAGTGAAGGGAACAAAACTTCCACTTTGAGATAAGCGCAGGCTTTGAACTGTGCAGCAGCAGATAAGGCTGTTTTACAGTACTTGTCTGTATGGGGAAGTGTTTTCATTCTCCTCTTTCTCTTGTGTTTTTATGCCTTCATTTTCAAGGGAACGGTTTTGTTTTTTTTAAAACTGCCTCTCCTCTGTCACCTTGTCTTCAAGGTATACAACGGCTGCACTGTTTAGTACTGAGGTGAAAGAGAGGCTACAGAATGAACGGAGAGAGAGAGAGATTAAAGAAAATAAGAAGAGAAGAGAAGTACAAGGAGGAGGAGAGCAACTCTTGTTTATATTCAGCAGTCCAGAGAGATGCCTTCATCTGTTTTATAACATAATTTAGCCAGGTTTAATCTGGCAGCGGTTCAAAAAGAGCTGTGGGGGCTGGAGCACATTTTTCTCTCTAAGACAGAGAATACACAGACACACACACACACACACACACACACACACACACACACACACACACACACACAATTGTCATTGATCTTTAAAGAACCAATTTTGTGGAAAACTGATTTTTACTTGCTTTTTGAAGCTTACATATATACCACTACTACACATATATATCGACAACCTTGTAACTTTACAGGAGAACCAGATGTTTTTCCATATAATTTTCGGGTGATTTCTTTTGGTCCAATCATCATGAAATTTACATAAAATATAAAGGGCAACAGGCACTTTCGAATTATGTCAAAAACTGAAAAATGACCAAAACAGAGATATGAGGCTTTCTTCCAACAGCAGCGATATGTAAGCTGAGCAGCAAAAGTAGCCTGTTCTCAATTAACTGTTTTTGTGATGTCATGAAAACCTACACATTTACATACGTACATCTTTTCCACCTAAATCAGTTTAGCTCCACCTATTCAGGCTGACAAGCAATGTTTCAGCTCACATTACCTCCTGAATGACACACAATGCAGGGCAGCCCACCAGAACAGAGCTCATTTAATATATTAGTCTTAAAGGCACAGTAATAGCAAACAGCCTGTTTAGTTCTAAGGGATAAAGAGAGGTTGTGAACTGCTTGTGTAAAATTGAGCTACAACTATAAGCCACACAAAAGGTCACACAAAATGGACCTCAGGGGAAAACATAAATCACAAAAAACAGGATATGGGCCCTTTAAAACATATCGAACATGTGAGTGCGCATGTGTGTGAGAGTGTGTGTAGCAGCAGGCTGATAGGATTGTGCAGTCTAATGTAACTGTATCTAGGTTGTGGCATTTACTAATTGCAGGGCAGTCCATGGGTGCTTACTGGTCTAGCTGGTGTAAATGGATCGCTCCCTCTCTCTCTATCTGTCTCTTTGTCTCTCGCCCTCTTTCTCTCTCTCTGTTTTCAGGGCAGTAATAGAGCTACCATTGTTTGAGCCCAAAGGAAGCAGGAACTGTATCCTCAATGACCTGCCTCTGTGCATGTGTGTGTGTGTGTGTCTGTGTGTGTGTACGCAAGTGCGTATGTGTGTGTGTGTACGCAAGTGCGTATGTGTGTGTGTGCGCAAGTGTGTGCGTGTGTGTGTGTGTGAGTGTGTGTGTGTGTGTGTTTGTGTGTGTATGCTTGTGCAGATGACTCTCTATAATCGACTTCCTTTGGGCTCTTTGATGGCAGACACATGCATACACTCTCCATGTTACAGCATCCTGATCCTGTGTCCATGTGTGTGATTCTGTGTATGGACATGTGTGCTTTTGTCATTGGCTATTAGGGCTAGTCCTGATTGGATAATTGTCCACTGGGCATTTCAGTACAAGGGATATATCTCGCATCTCCAAAATGGTAACTTTACAGGAGAAGGAAAAATCCTACCTTACTTTAAAAGTAAGACAATGGAACCAGACATCCTTTCAGAGTAATTTTAGGCTATTTCTATTCATTATGAACTTCCCCCACAATGTAAAGGACAACAGGCATTTTCAAATTAAGCCAAAAATGGAAAAACAGCAAAAATGCAGATAGGTTTTGTTCTGACAGCAGTGATAAGTACTTGTAGAGTTTACATACAACAGACATGATGATTATATTAAATACAAATGACTGCGAAACAACAGGCATGTACTTTTTGTTTCACAGAACTTGTTAGGCCTTCTCTGAAACCCTAAAACCCTGCTGGGTTTTGTGCGTGTGGTCATGCTTGATTTGTGATATTGCTGAACAGTAATTTAATGTGAGTTATGCTTCTTAAGTCTGCGATAGAGACAGCGCTGACTAACACACACACAGTTGCAGACAATTTCTTTACTTTTAGAGAAAGTACTCTACAGTCCAACACAGTTTGGACACATCACTGGGGGGGCTCTGGAGTGGCTCAACTTTGTAGCCGTTGGCCCTATCATCAGCAGATCACAAGTTTGATATCGGGTGATGACACAGTCCAAAAGAAGATAACTGAATTTTTTTTTACAAAGCATCCTTTTGGTCAAGGTTTAGGCAGTTAAACCCAAATTTGTAAGAAAAGCAAAATAAAAATACACGTATTTCCAGTGTTGTTGAAATAAACGCTTCCCTCACAAAAAAAGTCACATCAATTTCACATGTGAAAGATGTATAAGTTGCTGTTGCCGGAACAAAACCTCATATCTCTGTTTTTGTTGTTGTTTTGTTGAAATGATTTTAAATGGTTTAAATAAAACCTTCTAACATATGTTTAAGTTATGAATCATGTTTCCTTTGGAATGTGTACGTTTTGTTATGATAGCAATCTGATACGTCCACCTCTTATTTCTCAGACTGGTGCGGTATTTAACTGCAGCTTGACTGTAGGGCAGAATAGAGTCATACAGAATTTCTGTCTTCGAAAAGTTCCCAAACCCCACTGCAAGAACCTGGCCGGACAAGAAAGAGACCGACAGAAGAAGAAGAAAAAAAGAAATAGGGAGAAAAAGAGTAATGGAGGGAGGAGACAGATCCACGGCAACCCTTTACCTGACATGCTCTCTGACTCTCTCTCTCTCTCTCTCTCTCTCTCTCTCTCTCTCTCTCTCTCTCTCCCTCCCTCTCTCTCTGTGGGTGTATATTTTTGTAGTCTGAAGGAGAAAAATGAAAGCATCTGTCTGATGCTGGTGCAGTAGCCAAACCACAGAATTCTCCCAGCACTCCCAAATCTCACACTCTTTCATTTCCCTTCATTTGTCATCACTGATACACACACATACACTGACAGTGAGAGAGAGAGAGAGAGAGAGAGAGAGAAAGAGAGAGAGACATTGAATTAAAGAGAAAGATTACTTCTATTTCTTTCAAAAACATCTTTCCTTGATAGTTTCTTTTTTTCTCTCTGTGCTAACAAGCACAATACATTTGTTGTTGATTGTTGTTGATTGTTGTTGATATACACTGATTGGTCACTTCATTAAGTACCCCTACCTTGTATTTCCACTGGTCAATTTTATCAGCTGCACTTACTATATAAGAACACTCTGTAGTTCTACAGTTACAGACTGTAGTCCATCTGCTTCTCTGCATACTTTGTTACCCCCTTTTACCCTGTTCTTCAGTGGTCAGGACCCCCACAGGACCACCACGAAGCAGGTATTAGTAGTGGATCATTTACAGCACTGCAGTGACACTGATGTGGTGGCGGTGTATTAGTGTGTGTTGCGCTGGTCTGAGTGGATCAGACACAGCAGTGCTGATGGACTTTTTAAACACCTACACTTCAGTGTCACTGCTGGACTGATGTGTTTTCAACCCTGACTTTGTGTGTGTGTTTGTTTATTTGTCTTCATGTAGTAAAATGTCTCATGTCTCAAGGTAGCAATATCATGAGAATATTTCATGTGAATCCAATATTGAGCATCAAAATGAATCGTGGGCTGAGTGTCTTACAGCCCTATTATCAGGCAATGTACAGTGAAAGTGTGAGACCATTTACTTGATTCAGTTGTGTACATTATTTCCACAGTTTTACATTTACTTTCTTTCAGCACTAATAGTGTATGTGTGTGTGTGTGTGTGTGTGTGTGTGTGTGTGTGTGTGTGCGTGCGTGCGTGCGTGCGTGCGTTAGTGTGGGTGTGCATGGTGAAGCTTTAGATCTAAAAGGTCTTTAGGTTCTTACAGGGAGATTTAGTTGCATAAGGGGTCCAAATCAACCCAAATCTCAATCAATCAGTGCTCAACCTAAATACTGGTCTAACTCAATTAGACAACACATACACACACACACACATACAAGGCTGTGGTGGAGCCATAATCATTTAGGCGGATTTTGGAGATAGAATGAAAGACTAACATTGGGCATGTTGGCGCGAGCACACACACACACACACACACACACACACATATACACACACACGTGCAGTTTGGGTTCTCCTCTGTTATCCCTCTCATCGCCTTGCCTCTGAAAGTATATGTGTGTTTTGGTAAGAGAAGCTGTGTTCAATTACTGCAACCACATATTTACAAACTCACACACGCGTGCATACACACACCCACCCACACACACACACACACACACACCCACACACACACACACACACACACACACACACACAGAGAGCCAAATGGCTCATCCTAATGCTCTTTAGGATTTTCCCATAGCAGATTAAGACTTGGTCTAAAACTGTTTGGCTCAAATGCTTTTTATTTCATTTGTTTTATATTTGAATTTTAAAAAAAAGTGTTTATTGTCCAAAACGAGGCTTAAAAAGAGACTTTTACACGCACGCTAAAGACCATGACTACTCAAATGTATGAATGTCCAAAACTGGACTACTACAGTATGTTTTAAATTTTTGTTAGTTTTTTATCTAGTTTTTGTTTTTTGGTTTTTAATTTCCACGTAGTATAGTATAGCATAGTATAGTATAGTATAGCATAGTATAGTATAGTATGGTATAGTATCAGTTCGTTTTATGGGTGCATTTTTAGTGTTATTAGTGTTTTTTATTCTCTGAAACTTTAGAATTTTACTTTAGTTTTTATTTAGTCTCAGTTTTGGTGAATACTCACGGGCACAGCTCCAAACCATACTCTGTTGTTTTCCTTTGATGAGTGTTGTTTTAGCAGAACTACAGTAAATTAGTACAAAAGTAGTCTTCAGCTTGGTTTGAAGCTTTACTGAAAAGTATCACCAGCTCCTGAGTATTTAAGGTTTGGCACAGAAGGAATCCAAGTCCATCTTTCATGCACTGAAAACACAAAAACATTTTTTTTCTGATTACTTTTTTTTTTCTATTTTTAACGATTTAACTTTTTATTCTTTTTGCGGTTGACATTACAGCTTTGATTTAGCTTTTTGTGTTTTTGAAAACTGTTGGCTTTGTTTTATTTTATGTAAACGTTTTTGTAAACAAGTGCATATTTTCACAGTTAGTATTAGTTTTAGAAATATTTTTCACAAATTTTATTAATCTTGGTCCAAACACATCTTTGTATTCATTTACTTCATCAAATACTGAATTGAGGAACAATTAGTTTGGAATAAAAATAAGTTTGTATTATTTTGTCATTTTTATTGACAATAAATAAATGATATTATTTCACAGCAGCCTCTGATGACCATTTTGCATTTCACTGTAACGGCCAAGGATGGCAGTGATTAAATGAGCCAAGATCGACACAAATCACATGTTTGATGTTTAGATATTTTGTTTCTTAAAAGACAATATTAGTTTTTAATCTAC